>NC_041225.1:81213166-81286842 GCF_002837175.3 Physeter macrocephalus
AGCCTGTGCTCCGCAACGGGAGAGGCCACAACAGTGAGAGGCCCGCGTACCGCAAAAAAAAAAAAAAAAAAAAAAAAAAAAAAAAGCAGATAAACAAAAATGTATTCTATCCCCGTGATTTTCCAATAAAATAGACAGTCTGAAGGTTCTCGACTAGGAAATTTGACTTGGTTTTTCATAAGAAGACTGCTTTACAGTGTGATTCATATTTTTTCAAAGGAACAAAACCCCTACTTGTTTGAATGAGCTGCCTTTGCATTTTCTAAGAGGATATTTCCTCCGGTGATAGGGACAATAACAATTTGATACAGGGTAGGCGTGTGATCTGAAATAAAGTTCTGAAGTGTAAAGAAATGTAATCTAAACTCAAAGCGAAAAGCTAGAGACCACTTACACAAGCATAATTATTTGAACCCCCGACCTTTCATGCTGAAATTAGCAAGCATTCTCATTTTCCATATGCAATCACTTACTGTCCTTTCCCTGCTATTAGTGTTTCAAGAAACAAGGACATTTAAAAGAAAAAAAAAAGCCCTCTGCTAATTCGAAGCTGAGAATCCAATCCACTAAAATTGATAAAAGTGTCCTCTTGCTAACTGCCATTTTCCAATAATACAGCTTCATAGGAAGGACACTCACTGAGGAAGGAATCAGTTAACGTGACTCTATTCTGTGTCTCCATATTGGTGGAGAGTAACAACTTTCATTGCAAAGAGTTATTTTTCAGGCCTTCTGAACAAGGGCCCTCTGGTAGATAAAACCACGGAGGAAGCTCATTCGTGAATGACCCTATCTGAACGCTGACTTCAGTGGTATTTTGGCACCTTCTGCGTCCTTTAAAAAACTCAGATGATGAACTGTTACATGACATGCAAACAGCTCGAAACCTACTAGCTTTGAGAAGCTCACTACAAGCAACTCGCTGGTCTCCAAGTGTCCCAGTTCTGATTAGACAAGGAGACAACAAAAGGATTAAGGACTGCCCAGGCCAAGTATGTATGTTTCACTTATCAAAGATGTTACTACAGCCGGGAGTGTGGCCCCGTCATCAGTCCACAGTTTTTACCCTCTCGGCTGGGACAGTGACCGGAAGCCAGACTCCTCACAACTGTAGCAGGAAGCATTTCCTCCCCTTTCAAAGCAGCTGGCAAACTCCTCAAAATGATCACCTCTCACAAAGTAACAGTTAGATGGCTGTTAGCTGTGAAAGTGTCCCACCTATCGGTATATAGTGAGGGTGGTTAGCTCTGCTGAAGTAAGATATGACAATGGGCTGATGGGCTGGACATCAGAGTGAAGCAAAGACGTGACACTGCCTCGTGGGGCTGCCCCAGAAGGCAGCAGCAAGGGAGTGTCCCAGCAAGAGAGAAGGAAGGAATGGAACCGCTTCCGGTTATATTTTACCTCCATCTCTTGACACCCGAGTGAACCTGATGACACCAGGCTTGTGTTAGCGCGGGGCAGACCTGAACACACTTGTAATACTGGGGTTGATGGAGCTTTCCTAAAGCTCACATGCATGCAACTCTTCACCACTTCTCCCCCGTCTCCCCTCCCTCCCAAGACCACCAGCCCCCTCTTCCCACTCTGCTGCAGTGCCCCCAAACCCTTTGAAGAAGGTGATAGTGGAACTTGGAAGAGCCTTCTTAATCTTGATGAGGGTAAAGGAAAAACTCAAAGGGGAAAGGGGCGGCAATGTCTTTTTGCAATGCCAATTCCTCTCTTCACTAGAACCAAATCCTGGCAGTTTAATTCAGAATATTTATTGAGCAGCTCCCACACTCAGACGCTGAAACTAAAGAGCAGACAGCAAAAACCATCAAGAAATGAGGATGGGAGAACAAAGCCGTAATCTTATGTAGAACTGGGGGGAGGGGCAGCCAAGCCCAGAATCAAGTGGTTTGCGTAAAATTAATCCTGAAGGAAGAGCGAGAAACCAAAACGTCATTCAACATTCACCAAACTTTAAACTCTCTCAGTCAGGATTGAATAGGACACATGCACCCAGGAGTCATCCCGAAACTTCTGGATCAGATGCTCAGGCTAGGAACTAGACATGTAACTTTCAACATTATTCTGAGCTGATTTTGACCTGTGTCTCTGGGGAAGAACAGCTATAAACCAGTAGTTCTCAAACCTGGCTGATTAATCCTAAGAATCACCCGAGGACTTAAAATTAGGGATTCCCAGTTTCTACCCCACCCTGAGTTGTTCAGAGTCTTTGGACGTGGGACGCTAGAATATATGTTGTTGAAAACCCCCCATCTGATTCTATTGTCAGCCTGATTTTGGAACGGTTGCTTTAGAGCACATCCCAAACAAATCTCAATGCTGGCCCTAGAGCCCCACTGAATTCAAAACGGGAATCTGCATTTGAACAAGCACCCAAGGCTGTTCTGGTCTGAGTATTGTGAACTGTAAACTGTGAACACTAGGAAGAGATGGATCTCGGGTTTCAAACTTGAAGTCTGTGTCCTTCTTGTCCAATCATTTATTTACACAGTCCCAATAAATAAATAAATGTACTAAGCATCACCCACGTGCCAGGCACTGTTTGAGAAATTACAGAGTTCATCATTTAGTGATGGAGATAAAAATACAAATAATTATAATGTTCTGTGGCAAGTGTAGAAATAAAGATATGTTTTTTTAAAAAGTGATATATGAACACCAAGGGGGGAAGTAAATAACTCGGCCTGGAGGAAATCATGAAGGTGTCCCAGAGGGTTAGGTTGAATTTAAAAGTAAGACAGGAATTCCAGTAAGAAAAAATATTATGTAAAATAGTTGCAGTGTTTCTGAAAGTGTGTTCCTCAGACCACCGCTCTCAGAATCCTCAGGGATGCATTCCTGAGTGCACCCCAGAACTCCACAATCAGAATTTCTGGGAGTGGGACACAGGAATATCCCTTTCTATTGAGCTCCCTGGGTGATTCTGCAAAACACTAGCTGTGAAAACGATTGGCGGAGACACTTGAAAAAGCCAGGTTTATTTGGGGAAATACGAGCGCCTGATGTTAAAGTAGAGACTGTTGTTTTTAAGGCCTTAAAAACCAAGTGAGACTTCTGCTTCTGGCCAAAATGGTAATAACAAGGACAAAATGTATCCTCCTACTTGAAGAAACTGAAAAACAGAACAAAAAAGAAAGAAGGGTAGAAGGGCAGAAAGAAGGAAAAAAACAAACAAGCAAACAAACAACAGTTTTCAAGGCACTGTGTGTCAAGGAATAAAGGACAGTGATGCTCAAGTGAGAGGAAAAAATGAGGTGAGCCCTGTGCTTGTGTTGAAGGTTTCCAAGCTGTGGTGCAGGAAGGAGAAACCCAGACAGAGCAGGGCAGACTCTTCTAGTTGAGGGAATAGAGCTGAGAATCCAGGGCTAGCAAACAGGGCTAGAATTGGCAGGACAGAGTCCTGGAAGGGAAAGAATGAGAAGAATGCTACTCTACATGGGAATAAGGGACTATTTTGAACGTCTTTATGCCACCAATTTCAACAACTTGATTAAATGGACAAATTTCTTCTAAGATACAACTACCAAAGCTTACTCAAAAAGACACAGGGAAGCTGAATATCCCTATCTATTGAAGAAATTGAAACAGTAGTTAAAACCTTCCCAATGAAAAACAAACAAGAAAATTAACAAATAACAACAGGCCCAAATAGTTTCACTTGTGAATCCTAACAAGCATTTAAGGAGAAATAACACCAGCTCTACCCAAACTATTCCAGAGAACTGAAAATAAGGGAATACTTCCCAATTCGTTCTGTGAGGGCTGAATTACCATGATACCAACACAGCACCACAAGTATTTTTCCATGATGCATGAAAAAAATTGTTAAATTGGACTTTATTAAAATTAAAGATTTCTGCTGGGCAAAAGACACTGTTAAGAGAATAAAAAGACAAGCCATAGACTGGGAAAAATAGGTATCTGATAAGGGTCATATTCAAAATATACAAAGAACTCTTAAAACTCAACAATAAGAAAAAACACCCCAATTAAAAAGTGGGAGAAAGAGCTGATAAACACTGTACCAACAAAGATATACAGATGGCAAATAAGCATATGAAAAGATGTTCAACATCATTTGCCACTAGGGAATTGCAAATTAAAGCAACAACGTGATACTACTACACATCTATTAGAATGGCTAAAATCCAAAAATCTGACAATACCAAATGCTGACAAAGATGCAGAGAGCAAACAGAAGCCCCCATTCATTGCTGATGGGAATGCAAAATGGTACAGCCATTTTGGAAGATAGTTTGGTATCTTCTTATAAAGTTAAACATATGATCCAACAAATAAGCTCCTGGGTATTTATGTAAGTATTTGAAAACATATGTCCACACAAAACTTGACCTAGTTATAGCATGTTTATTCATAATTATCCAAAACTGGAAGCAACTAAGATGTCTTTCAATTTGTGAATGGATAAACAAACTTTGATACATCCACACAATGGAATTTTATTTAGTATTTTTAAAAATGAGCTATCAAGCCACAAAAAGACACGGAGGAGCTTTAAATGCATATTGCTAAGTGAAAGAAGTCATTCTGAAGAGACTACATGCTCAACAACTCCTACTATATGATATCCTAAGATAAAATTATGCGGAAGGTAAAGAGATCAATGGTTTCCAAGGAGAGAGTTTCAATAGATGAAGCACAGGGGTTTTTTCAGAGTGGTGAGACTGTTTTGTATGATGCTGTAAGGATGGATACATGATACTACTATGCATTTGTGAGAACTCAGAGATATTTAAAAATAGTGAACCTTAATGTATTAAAATTAAAAAAAAAATCATTTGAGAGGTCATGCATCTTAAGATGGGATGCAGACTATGATAAGAGAATTCAACTATGCTACAAATGTAGCATACAAATGAAAAAAGCTCCCGAAGGAGATGCGGGCAAGTGCTAACCCAAGTAACTTTGGAAAGAAATGCAGTGCATAAAACTAAAGAAAAGGAACTGCACATGGGCTTCCCTGGTGGCGCAGTGGTTGAGAGTCCGCCTGCCGATGTAGGGGACACAGGTTCGTGCCCGGGTCCGGGAAGATCCCACGTGCCAGCTAGGCCCGTGGGCCATAACCGCTGAGCATGCGCGTCCGGAGCCTGTGCTCCACGACGGGAGAGGCCACAACAGTGAGAGGGCCGCATACCGCAAAAAAAAAATAAATAAATAAATAATAAACTGCACATAAGCACTGTACTCTAGTTGATAAAGGTCTTTCCAACAGAGGTACAGGTTAAAAATTCTGATACTGCTATTTATCCAAGTGTATTGGAATTGAACAATTTAGTAGATGGGAAACTTGAATCTCACCACTGTTGGTGTGGGAGTTTACAGATGAGCAAGAGAGGAGGCCAGAATGGTCCATGTGGTAGTGGATTAGAGCTGGAAATATCAATATGACATATGTTTAGCCTCATGTAGATACATATGGTAACATATATACCTATATTAATTATATACAAATATTTAACATATAATATGTCTATTTTTTAAAGACAAAAAATATGGAATACTCAGGGATAAATCAAACAAAAGATATAGAAGAGCTATCACTGAAAAGTATAAAATATTGCTGAAAGAAATTAAAGAAGACCTAAATAATCTGAGATACACTGTATTCATTGTTCGGAAAACCCATTATTGTTAAGATAACAACTCTTTCCAAATTGATCTACAGATTCAACACAATTCCTGTCAAAATCTCAGCAGGCTCTTTTTGTAAAAACTGATAATCTGATTCTAAAATTCCTATAGAAATGCAAAATACCTAGAATAGCCAAAACAATTTTTAAAAAGAGCAGAGGACTAACTCTACTTGATTTCAAGATTTCTTGTAAATCTACTGAAATCAAAACAATATGGCAGTCATGTAAAGGGAGACAAATGTATCAGTTAAACAGAAAAGAGAGTTCAGAAATAGACCCACACGTACATGGACAACTGATTTTTGACAAGGTACAAAGGCAATTCAATGGAGAAAATAATTTTGTCAACAAATGTTGCTGAAATAATTGGTTACTCATATGCAAAAAAGAACTTTAATCCATACTTCATACCATATACAAAAATTAACTCAAAATGGATCATAAATCTAAATTAAAAGCTGAAACTATAAAACTCTTAGAAGAAACATCTTTACGACCTTGGATTAGGCAATGGTTTTTTAGATGTGACACCAAAAGCACAAACCAAAGAAAAAGTAGATAAGTTGGACTTCACCAGAATTTAAAAAAAGGTTGTGCAAGAAGGTGAAAAGGCAATCATACATAGGGTGGGAGAAAATGTTTGCAAATCATATATCTGATAAGGAATTTATACCTAGAATACATAAAGAAATCTTAACACTCAACAATAAAAAACAAATAAGCCAATTTAAAAATTGACAAAGAGTTTGAATAGACATTTCTCCAATAAAGATATACAAATAGCCAATAAGCACATGAAAAGATGCACAGTATCTTTAGTCATTAAGGAAATGCAAAATACAACACAGTGAGATACCACTATACACCTAGTAGAATAACTAAAATTAACAAGATTGACAATACCAAGTGTTGGCTAGGATGTAGAGAAGCCTGAGCATTCATACTCCTGGTGGAAATGTAAAATGGAACAACCTCTTAGGAAAATAGTTTGGCTGTTTCTTAAAAACTTTAATACACACACACCATATGATTCAGCCACTCCTCTCCTGGGTATTTACCCAAGAGAAATGAAAGCATTTGCCTATGCAAAGACTTACACAAATGCTTATAGCAGCTTTATTTATAATAACCCCAAACTGGAAATAACCCAATGTCCATCAACAGGTGAAAGGATAAACACAATGTTGTATAGAAATACTACTCATACATAAAGAGGAATAAAGATACACACAACAACATGGATGAGAGTCAAAATAATTATACCAATAAGCCAGACAGAGAAGGAGTATATAATGTATGATTCCATTTATATAAAGTTTTAGAAATTGCAAACTAATATATGGCAACTGAAAGTAGATCATTTGTTCCCTGGGACCAGGGAGGGATTACAAAGAGGTATGAGAAAACTTCTGAGGGTGATGGAGGTATCTATTGTCTTGACCGTGACAATGGTTTCATGGATTTATACATATTTCAAAAATTATCAAATTGTACACTTGAAATACATGCTCTTTATTGTATGTTCATTCTATCTTAATAAAGCTGTCTTTTTAAAAGTGTGACTTTCAAGGAAGAATAGGTGTATGTAGATGAATCAGACATTTGAGGAAGCCACCTTTCTCTCACCTTTCTTCTTCCGCAAACAGCTGACCATATTACAATGTAAGCTCGGGAAAGGCTCTTCTATTATATGCTCCTGTTTTCAAGGTCTTTTGTTCCAACTGGGTACTCAAGGCCAAAAATCAGTGAAATATATCATAGGATAATAGTTATCTTACCTCCATTTTTAGAAATTGTCATATACTTGGTAACGCATGTTCACATACATTATCTAAATTTTGACCTTATAGGTGTGATGTACAAAAGGTGGGCATTCTTTGATATGGATATTTGTCAAATGAAGGCAAATAGAGAGGAACAAGGAAGTCCAAGATCAGAGCTATATGGCTGTGTAAGTCAGTCCACCTCCTTACTCACCAGTCAGTTTTGAATGATAATAAATGAAGCAGAATTCAGAGGAGGAAGGCTGAGCAAACGGTCTCACTGCTTCTGCTACAGGGAGCCCACTAACACCTTTTAGATGTCATTTCACACACTCATTGTGTTCTCTTAACACAATTACAAGAGATTTCATGAATCAATTATTTTTGTTTGTTATGGGCTCCTGGAATTGAAGTAAACTGAGTGATAATTAATGACAGTTAACATTTATCAAGTTTTTTATAGAGTTAATATTTACTGCATTATTGTGTACTTACAAGCCTATGTGGTGGCTCCAACCATGAGCCTCTCCATTTGACAGATGAGGAAATTGAGGCACAGAGTTTCAGTAGCTTGAGCAAAGTCAAAGGGTTGATGAGTGAAGAACAACTCAGAGTGTATGACTTCAGAGCTTCATCCTATGCCCCAGTAAGGCATTTTATGTAATATATGTAAATTAAGACATCCCCAGATTGTGCTTTTAATAGATCGGGAAGCCATAAATTCACCTGGAAACTGCCTGCTTATACAATTTTAGGCCTGCTCCCCTCAGAAGCAACCCCCTTCCCACTGTTGGAGTGAGGCAGTGGGAAGGTTGATAATTGCAAAATGGTAGACACAAAATAAAGAGACTGATAGAAAAGAAGAAAGGAGAACCAACCTTCCCAATCACCCTTACCCTTCTCCTAGGCTTTTGTTTTGCTATATATTCTATTTCTATCTTACTCGTGCCATGGCCTTCAGAGAGTCATAATTTAAATGAAAAGAGACAAAACATTGAGTTGCTTCTGATTTCTATTTCTCCATCCTCCTTAATTGTTTAGCAAAGGACTCCACCTTTTTCAGCCCATTGTTTCTTGTTTATCCCAAAGAGGAGAGCCAACTTAAAAAAAAAAAAATCAGTACTTCTGGTTTAGCTACTATCCAAATAAGTGGGCCTTTGGGCAAGTCAGGTTTTGGAGGGCTCAGTTTCCTTAACCGTAAGTAAGAGTATTCACCTGCACTAGACAGCCTCTAAGAGGCTATTCTACTTTCAAATTCTATGACTTCATGTTTCTCTGTTTCTTTCCTAGCTGGTTTGCATACCAGAATTTGAAATTTTCAAGATTTTTCTTTCTCCTCGTAGTGGGAAGGAGTCTTCTTCCTCTCTTCCTGAGCTTCCTTTTGCTATTCTTCTAAATCCTGTGTTCTGAACAAAAGATTCCAGTAGCTCCTGGCTACCCCGGATCAGAGGGAACCCAGGTTGAATTACAGCTCACAGATATGCAAAGTAGTGCTTTGCTTAAGGGCAGCTGTGGAGAGCAAACCGAATCACTCACTTCCAGGAAAACCTCAAATCAACAGGAGGAATTTGGTAGACTGCTGTTCCATCACTCCAGGATTGTTCCAGCCCACAGATATTTATATTCCTCCAAAATCTTTCTATTTGAATAAAAGTTTTACTCTAAAGAAATAAATACTGAATGAGTAAAAAGAAATCCAAAAGTTGATTTTTAGATGGGCTTAAATATAATATCTTTTTTCCCTTTTAAAGTGATTTTAATTCCCTTTTTGAAAATTTAGGAAATTTACATTTGGTTGTACTGACATTGTGTGCTGAAAACTTCAACCCTAAAACTACATCACATAGACTTTAAATGTTTGTTAAATGAATCCATGAACTTTATTATTTATGTGGAAGTTAAAAAAAATCTTAAAATCGGAATGAAGATATTCAGCTCTTTTAATTATATTTGTTATTGGTTTAGGGAGTGATTAATTCCCCATTTTTTCCCGTATAAAAAAGAGACTGATATTTTTTGGAATACGATTCTTAAAATAAAAAAATGTTGTGAACAAAGTAGTTCTATATATTCTACATAAACAAGGAACATGCAGTATAAACCAGAAGACACCAACTGAGAAATAACAGGGCAAGTTATCATCCAAAAATACAATTAGAAAGTAAAATTAGAGTAAATGTTACCCATCCTTACCAAAAATTAAATAAGGAAAAGATTAGTAGCATTTTTCATTTTAGAGACATAATATTTTATATGTATGGATATTAATCCATTTAAAATATTTTCTTATAAACGAAATAATTTTATTTTTTAAGGGAGAAATCAAAAAGTACAGAACTATATGAAAGTAGCTTTCTAGACATTTTCTATAAACACTCATACAGTTTTGCTTAAATGATATCATATGGTACTGGTGCAACTTGCTTTTTCACTCGAGAATATGTAATGTTCCTCTTTCCTTTCACCACATCTAGATTTGGTTAATTCATTCTATGGTTGATAACATTCTACTTTATGGATATACTGTAATTTATTTAAGGACTCATCTCTTAATATACTTTTCTATTTCGACAGTTTTTCTTTATTACAAAGAAGGCTAAAATGAAATTCCTTCATGTGTATCTTTGCTCACTTGTGCAAATATATCTGCAGTTAATCTCCTTGAAATGCTGAGTTCAAGAATTTGAACATTTAAACTTTGATAGATATTGCTAGATTGGCCTTAAAAGGTTCTCCCAATTCATACTCTTATTGAGAATATATGAAAATTCCTGTTTCCTCTGCCTCTCACCAACAACTGGGTGGTAGTAATTTTTTTCATCCTTGTCCAGCTAATAATATGTGAGAAAACTGGTCGTTTTAATTTGTGTTTCTTTAATTGTGGGTGAAATTGAACATTTCTCTTATGATTATTTATCACGTGAAATTTTTCTCTTAAACCACTTATTCCTCCCTTTGTCCACTTTTCTATTAGATTATAGGTAATCTCTCTAAGTTGCAAGATAAATTGCATATTAATAAAATCAGCTTTTTTTCTGTGTTGTAAAACATCACTCCCTGATTTGTTGTCTTTTCATTTTGGTTATATTGCTTTGTAGAGTGCAGGATATTTGACTTTTATCCAGATGTCACTGATCCATTTATTTAACAAATATTTATTGCATATTTACTATGTGCTAAGGATACAATGGTGACCAAAACAGATGTTGAACCTGCATCGACCTTAATAATCCAGTGGAGAAGCAAACATTGATCAACTAATAAAAAAGCATATAATTTCAAATAAAGGGACGGTAGCAAGAGCAATCTTTTCCTTTCTAGCTTCTAGATTGTACAAGCTGTATACTTTATACACTATAATTATGGTTTGGGGATTTTTGTTCTGTTTTGCTAGTATATTTAAACAAATGTGGAATTTATTTCAGGAGAGAAAGTAATGTAGAAATCCCACTTTTCTTTCTCTCTCTTTTTTTAAAACATGGTTAGGCAGTGCGCCGTTTATTAACTGGATTATATCTTCCCCAGTGATTAGGTATGCCACATTTATCACATCCCAGTTATTACTTGAGTGTATTATATTTTTGTAAATTAGTTACCCATTTAAAATTTCTTTTATAACTCATCTTGGGTATTCACCCTTACTTACATAATTTAGTGACAATAAACATCTTGAGTCTTCCTATCCATGAAACAGATAATGCCTTCCCATTTATTTAAGTCTTCTTTTTAAATTTCTTTCCAGTAGAATTTCAAGGGTTTTTTTTTTATATATTGGTCTCCATTTATTTTATTTACTCTTCAATTTTCTTTTCTAACTCATAATACTATTTATACACTTTGATGGCTTGTTTCAAAGATTTAATATTCCCTTTACTTTCCTTGACAGTTCACAGCACTTGCCAACAAAAATAGTTTTCTATTTCTTGGGACGTATCTTTCTCCAGACTTGATTTTTATATCATTAACCTATCATGTTTCTTTCCTTCTTCCTTTCTTTCTTACAGTATTTTTAATCGATGCCAACATTTTTTCCCCCAGATTACTGTCATTTGAGGAGTATGGCTCTATATAGACTTTCTTCTGGTCAGAATATGGCGTACATGGATTCTCAGTGACTGCCCACACCTCCTCATCTGGGCCCTTTTTGCAGATTCTCTTTGGTTTGAAGTCTGTAGGCTAAGGGTTTCTGTTCTAGACTCTGAATTTCTATCATCGAAGGGAGACAGACCAGAGGCTGAATCAACTATGATTAGTGGATTAGTTCTGTTTTCTTCTTCTGTAATAATCTTTTAAATCTCCTCACTTGGATTCACTTTCCTAGTTAGAAGTTTATCCTCTTCCTTTGGGGCGTGGTCATGAATTTTAGATTTGTTTTCCCCCAATTCAAGGAATAGAAGACATCTACTTCCTCGGAAAGAAACAAACTAAAATTTCTTTCCCAGCCTCAACTGTCCCCACAAAAAGAGCAGCTCCCATCCCCTTCCCATCCCTGGAGGCTGGAGCATGAAGGAATACTGGAGGAAGGATGTTTAAATCGGCAAAACCTTAGGGCGTTGGTGCTGGCAATATTACTCCACAGTAGATGTCCACAGGAGATCCTAAGAAACCTGAAAAGCTTTGACTCTGTTCTTCTCTGGGCCAGTAATACCCTGAGAGGTCTTAATCATATTTATTTTCTCTTTTACTACCTCTGAATAATCCTACTTTGAGCTAATTTCCCATCTTCCTGCCAAACAGAGAAAAGCACAATTGCCAGTCCTGGTGGTTCTTCCAATTTTGGTTACACTCTAGAAGGGCCTCTTTGGGTTTTCTCCCCTTGGTGGACCACACACTGTCCCAGACACCTTCCCTGCAAATGAAGGATGCAAAAGTGAGTTATTCAGAAAAGTGCCCTTTCATGTGTTCCCTAGAGTACTGGATCCAGAAGAGTGAGATAAGATCTGTATCTCAAGATTCCCAGTACCTCTGTCTTCACACACTTTATCCAGCTTATTTAAGGAATGTTGCAGAGATTTCTTTGCTGTTGTTTGTTTTCAAATTCTGGGAGAAGAAAAGAATTATCATCTTGGAAATACCCTGCCAACTTCTCCCGGACGTCCTAAGGATGACAGTTTACACACGTCCAAAGAGGGCTACCACTCATGCTTCAAATCCACATAATATTTACTTTTCAATCATTATTTCACTGAATTTATTTGTGAGTAGGGAATGCTTATTCCTATTCATTTCCGTAGAAGGGGGAACTTCCATGCTCATTAAGTCAAAGTATGGAAGAAAGTCTTCCAAAGACTTCCTTGCTTCCCCCTTTCACATTTCTCTGAAAGAAGATCAGTTTTCCTAATCAGTGAATCTGGAGGGGAAAAAAGAACCAAGGTTGGAGGCTCAGCCTCTGCTGAGTGCTGAGTTTTCTTTCAATTTCAGGCAGTCTATGCTCAGGACTCACATACCTATGCAGCTGTGGTTTGGGAAGACTTTGTTGGGTAAGTTTGTTTAATTAAATAGACAAGATGGGTGTTAGCAGCCTAGATCTAAGCCTTGTTTTCTAATCAGCTTGTTTTTTTTCCCCAGAGTTGAATGTTTCTCCATCATGCTCCTATGTGAATCTTTCAATTGGTCCCTAACCCAGGGCTTTGGGAATGAGCGAGTGTTAATCATCATTCCCCTAAACCTCAACATGCCCTTCTTTACTCAGGTTTGTAGGGTTTGTAAACCCAAAGAACAGAAAGTGCCCTTTCCCTTTGCCCAATCCAAGAATGTCATCTCAAAGATAAAGACAAAACCCTAATTTTAAAAACATACTCTCGTGGAGAACTAGTGACTAAAATGTAGAGGAACAAATGCTTACACTATTGAGAAATAATGAATTTTTATTTCTGTGAAAGTCTTTGCACCATTTCTTGTCCACACTAGAGATATGGAGGAATTTCTGAAATATATGCCCCTGGAACATTGGTCTTTACTGAGAGATTGGTCTTTACTGAGACTTTTTCTACTTCAGCAGCCAAGAGGCAGTTTTACCTTCTCTCCGCCATTTACCTGCAGTCATAGTACAGCACTGTCAGGTGAGGCTTGGTACCTGCTGAGAGTGGAGGGGTCAGGATGAACAGGCTTCCACTGTTACTCTAACTAACCAAGAGAGAGATTCGAAAGCTTGTCTACTTGTTATTCTTTTGCAATCAATAGATTTTATTTATTGAAATTGACCAAATATGGAAATGTGACACTTGTACAAAAAAGATATTTTAAATTAAGGGCAAACTCTAAAAAAGTGGACATCCAGTTATAATTTATGTACCCGTTTCACCCATGATAATTTGTCACTGAGAAAATTCAGGCAGAAGATGACACAAAAACGTTACTATGCAAAGTCTCAGAACAGCCTGGAACGTGACACCAGCAGCAGCTAAGAATCATTTATTCCACACGGTTTGGCCACAGGAAAACGCAGTTTGAATATCTCTTACCCACTCAGAGGAATCAATCTGGCTTCCTCTTCCCAATCATCTTTTCAGAAATTTTGGGTTTCACAAGGGAAAGAATCTTCCAGAAACTACCTTTTCACTTGAATATAGCTTCCAAACTCCCCTATTCCCATCAGTTTCAATGAAACTCAGGTCTTAAAAATGTCCAAATTGAGGAATTCCCTGGCGGTCCAGTGGTTAGGACTCTGTGTTCTCACTGCCAAGGGCCAGGGTTTGATCCCTGGTCAGGGAACTAAAATCCCACAAGCCGCGTGGTCTGGCCAAAAAAAAAAAAAAAAAAAAAAATGTCCAAGTTAAAAAAAAAATTAGTTGAGAGAAAAGAAAGGCATATATATAAATAACTGCTTTTTCTGATTTAAAAGAAAATAGTGCACATTCACTATAGAAACCTTGAAAATTAGAAAAGTAAAAAAAGAAAGTAAACATTATTCACCATCTTATAACCACAATTACAGTAATACATTTATGAATTTCTACTGATTTTTTTTCCCTTAAGTACTTTCAAACACATACGTAATTATAGCAAATCTGCTTTAGTTTTGTCTTTTTATTTTTATAAGCATTTTAAATTTTATTAATATTTATTCAGAAACATCATACATGTTGACTTCATACATCCCTTCATATAAGAAAGAGGATTCTAAATTTTCCAAAGCTACAATATCCCAAACAGAGAAATTCACAGAGAAAGTGAATAGACAGTTCAAAAAGGAACGACAAGAACTACTAAACAGTGACATGTACAAATTTGCATGTAATAAAAAATGCAATTTTAAAAATAAGGGTTCATTTTTACCTAGAAATTTTGGTAAGGGGAATATTTAAATCATTGTATCCAATGTTGACAGATAATTCAGCAAAAGAAAACAATCTTTAAAGCCATAAAAATTTTAATATATTTTAAAGACCTAGAATTCTAACTTCTAGATATCTATCTTAAAAAAATGTAGGGAAGTCTACATGCCCCCCACACACACACCCTGTAGCTTAATTTACAATAGTGGAAAAAAAATTTTGAGACAAAATAAATACACAAAAGTAGGTGGTATTTAACTGTAGGTACCTGGTACACCTAGGCTTTGTAACATTAGGTAGACATTACAAATAGATATAAAGTTTATGTAATAATTTGAAAAAGAGATAATACAATGGAAAGCAGAAGCACATAATCATATAAAAACATACATCTGAAGAAAGAAATTGCTTTTAGCTAAGTTTGGATGGTGGGATTGTGGATGTTTTTTCCTTTTTCTTTAGTATTTCTTTTTCAGTACCATTTTGATAATTTAATCTTTAACTTCCTGGTGTGTTTATGCAATCTTTAATAGTAACTGCAATTTTGACATAATCAGAGGAGTTGAGGAAAAGAAGAAAAGGAGATAATTATTTCTCAAATACCTAAGCAGCTGCATACACTAAAAATGATGGAATGCTCTCATTTCACTTGTCATACAAACTTCAAAAATTTGTGGCCAAAACAAGAGCCATTTTTTCTCATTTTTAAATGTTAATTATCATAAATGCCTCTTTTATTCTTGAATGTAATAAAAGTTCACGGAATGCCTGATGAATTGACCCCAGCTGTGGATTGAGACCGGGGCGGTGGGGCGGTGGAGAGGAGTCATTTTCATTCTATGTGACAATACAACTCTCTAGAACAACTTCCAAAATAAAACCAGCAGCTAAAACAATATGTGACTTGGCCGTGAAGGTAACTAGACTGATCACACACTTCCTCAGGATCCCCACCCTCCTACTTCTCTGTCTTCCTTAATCCAGGTCCTGGCACAGAGGTAATCAATAAATAATTTATTGGATAAATGCATTAATTAATGAATGAAGAGCAGTGTCTAGACTGGTCCATTTAAAACATGGCAGGTAACTTCTAGTGTCTGCTAGGAAATACTGAGTATAAATTCCATGTTTGGCAATTGTTTTTGAAGGGCTGGCTGCATTTTAAAAAGCAAACACCACCAAATGATCATAGACCCCAGTCTAGAAACTCAGGCAAATGTCAGACCAGCTTGACTCCTAGCTTCAAACTCAAAGTCTCCTATGATCCCATTCAAATTAATGACATGCTGTGTCCAGTTATTAATTATACAGCTGTTCCAAGAATGGCTAATGGCATTGCATAAATTGCATCCTCAAGGAGATTTAGGTCCTTCTGACCCACCCTTAGTACAGCACTGACCAGATTGTTCTTCACTGTAATGTTCCATCAAAGTCAATGTTGCAAATATTAAGCATTCTAAGCCTTCGGATGGGACTTTTGCTCGTGATTAGGGAACATGAGAAAGCCTAAGTACAAAGTAATTTGCAAGGTAATAACAATGTTTCCGACCCAGGTGATAGCTCAGAGGAAATTTAATTGGATAAAATTACCCCATTCCAAGAATACTTTGTACTTTATGTCACAATTATCACATGAAGAGCTTGAAGAGAGTTATGAACATTTAAACATCAGAACTCCATTTTGAAGGAGATGGAATTAACATTACTTTACTGAGCCCAGAGAGGGATGGTTTCCTTTTCGAAAGCACACAGCAAACAGTCAAGAAATAACCCCCATTCTGCAGTGGCTTAATATTAGGACTATTGTTCCACCCTTTTGGAAGCTTTTCACTTCCATAACATATTACAACTTAAATGGTAAAAGACCCCCACGCCAAAAAAGGGGGTTTTTTCAGTGTGTCTTATAACTGCCACGCAGGAATGCATTTCCGATTGTCAGAGTCAGAAAATACTTAAATCATTTCTCTTGAGCCCTTGAGATTTTAACTGGGAAATTTCTGTTTATAATTAGTTTGGCTTCCCCCTTTCAGCTGTAAACATTTGGCATCAGCAGAATCAAATACAAAATTCACAAATCACTGGGGTTGAGAGGAATATCAAAAATAGAACCAAGTGATCCTGATTTCCAGATGAGGAGCCTCAGGCCCGGGGGTGGGAAGGATGGATAGAGGTCTCTGTTCAAATAATGAAGAGGCTCTTCCATTGCAGAAATGTCTCTAGTTGCAGGGAATGCCCCCACGTAGCTCCCAAGGCCCTTACTACATCCTTAGTTTGCTGGGCAATTGAGCATCTGAGGTTGAATGGATGTAAATGATTTTGTGGCCAGGCATAAAAGTGAAACTGATAGCAGAAAAATCCAACTTTTTTAGCTCAGTGTAATTCAATGTAAAAGATATATCAAGTCAGAGCTCAAATTCTGATTTGACTGTTGTAACACTGTCAATAGCCTTGAATGTTACCCAAATGAAAGAATGTGTACAAAAGCATCTAACCCAGTGCCTAACATAGAGGAAGCCCTCAATAAATGTTCCCCCTTGTGTTCCATCCAGCCATCCAACTCCTTCGACCCCCTCCTGGAGCCTGAGAGCTAAAACTGCTTGATCCACATATCTATATGTACTTAAATACTGCAGAGCAGATTTTGTTTGTATTTGCAGAAGCTTCAAGTACTCTATCAGATGTTTCTTTAAAAGCTTATAAATTATTCTTTAAGCTTTCTTTTAAAACAAATAAACACTGAAATGAATATGTGTGCATTATAGTTCATAATCAATAAAGTATGATCAGGAGTGGAGTTAGAGAAAGTGTATACCCACAAATGAGTTGGACTAACAGCTGTCACAGGAGCCTGTGTTTGGGAGGAAGGCCTGTAGATCCCCTAAAGATGGAGACCCTCAATTTATAAGTGCCCCCCCAACCCCTCTTTGGGGAGATGAGTGAGACTCTACACAGAAAGTGAATTCCTGTTTCTATGTGCTCAATAAGCCCAGGGGGAATCAGAATACAGGAACTGAAGTCACATTTGTTGCTGTTATTGTGGCTTTTGTTTTGAGCCTACCTCTGCAATCCAGATGACCAATGAATCCCATGAAAATAGGTTCTGATGACCCAGTGATATTTCCTTTATTACACTATGTTTTAAATATCTGTCCATCAATTACAACATTTGAAATTCTGAAGAGTAATAAACATATGATGACAATGATGGTGATGATGAGTGGGTAATGTGACATCTGCTTAACCGCATTTGAAAAATAGAAACCATGACAAGGCTGATCAGCCTTGCTATTCTCTTTTGGAAGATACAAAATGTCTAATATTTAAACCTTGGTCCCTCCCTCCCTCCAACATGACAGATTATTCAACCCATAATCAAAAGATTTCACTATATTGTAGGAAAAAATATTTTGGAAGTGAAACTATGTCTTTAATATTTCCAAGTAAAAGAATTCATATCTGATAAAAGCAATACTTTTAGATATGTCATATGCGAAAAGGGTACCATATAATTAGAAGTGAATTTAGACAGAAAGACAGAAAGATGAGATGTAAAAGCAGATAATTAGTGCACTGTTATAATTAGCAAATACTTCTCAATCCCATGGTAACTGTGCTCTGAAAAGGACTCCTGCCGATTAACTAATATTTCCTGAAAGAAGTTTTGTTCTCTCTCTTTAAATGGAAAATTTGAATTATCTCCTTGAAAACCATGCCATAATATCTCATACATTGATTTATGTCTGTTATAGTTTTTTAAATGCAAAAAAGGTATACTAACTGTAAGAACAAAACAAATATATTTGTAGAATGAAAGATTATAATAAATCTATATAATAATCTTGTGTTCTATAGCTAATTTCAAGCATGATCTTTCAAAAATAGATATTATTTGTGCAACAAAAAATAACTTTGAAATCAGAGGAGCAAACATTTCACACTGAGCATGGTTAATCAGTTCAAAATGTCTGGATGCTAGAAATAGTAAAACTTTCTGGAGATAGGTTCCAGAAGTTCAAATATTTCTAATTTTATAGTAGATGATAGGAGAGAAAGAGAAAATAACTAAAAAATTCAACCAAAAGGAAATGTTTTCTCATTTTTTTTCTCATGCCCTCCCTCCCAAATATTTAGCATAATGAAAGGATGCAGTTACAGAGATGTTCTTCCACTGATGCCACAACTCAGTACACAGCCTTTGATCCCAAACAGTTGTGTGACTTTAAACTTTTATCTGTGAAATGGAGATGATAATAACATGTCCTCACAGGGTTTTGGGGAGTAAAGGAAGATTTTAGGCATGAGGGTGGTGCTTGCTTTGCAAATTGTGAAATATTTTCTTAAACTAGGGACAAGAATTAGATTCTCAGTTTTATCCCCGAACATCAAAGACTTGATTAGGACACACAGTTAACGTCACACAAATAACAGTGTCCTAAACAGAACAGTGTAAAACCCAAAAGTCGGCAAAGTCTTACCAATTACAGGCAATAGGACCCAAAAGTTATTCAAACACTTTTCAGTCAATCTCAGATTGTCTGGGACAAGCAGTGACATATGGTGACATTAGTGAGAAGGGCAACCTGACAGCAGAGAGAAAAGACCGATTTATGAAATTGGGCAACAGACTTGCCTTTTTATCACTATCCCCAAAAATGTCAGCGACAATGAGAAAAGCAGGTAAACTATGAAACTGTTTTTGGACCTCATGTCTTATTAAAAGTCTCCAAGAGAACAGGGGTAGGATAGTGAGGGTGGCCTTGGTATCTGGGTTAACTGAGTGTCTAAAGTAACTCAGTTAAAAAACAAACAAACAAACAAAAATAAAGTAACTCAGTTAACTGAGTGTATAAAATAAGCCTGAGCAGCTTCTCAGCTTACCTACAACAATTATTCAGATTTTTCAAGAAAGTATTCCTCCAGAGGGGAATCTGTTGTGCAACTGAGTGGTCCCCTAAACACAGGGGTGAGAACAAACCCGATTATTGCTCACATTTGTTCTGGCGCATACAAGGTGTGATAGAATCTCTAAGACCACTTACTGTTCTCTGGAATCATTCTCAAGTAGTAAGTACATAAGAGATTATGCAGTGAGAACTACCCCATCCTAAAAAGAACAGGGTTTGTAGCTTTTTAACTGTGCCCATTTCGAATTATTGGGGTGGAAAGATTTTGATAAACAAACCCAAAGAAAGCGATAGGCAAAAAAAAAAAAAAAAAAATGCTGATTAATACAAGCAATAGGAATAGACATTTTTAGAAAGTGTTTTTTAATCAGCTCCCCGGTATGGGGTTAACCAACTGTGTCAGCAGAACTAAATTACAGACTCATAGGAAAGGAAAAAGCAAATAAAAAGAAGAGAATTTGAAACAAATTCAAACTATTCCCTCTTGGGGTAAAAAGCTTCAAGCACTGAGGAAGGCTCATTGGTTGCATCTCAAACAAATAAGCCCTAAGCATTGAACGGGTAAGAGTATCCGAAAATATGTAACACTTTTCAGTCTAAATTAGCTTAGGATAAAAAGGGGTGCTGGCCAACTACCACAGAAATGCAAAAATATAAAACTAAAGTGAGTTAAATGCTCAAAGAAAAGGCAAAAAATGGTAACTGCCAGGTACAGAATCACAAGTCAGAGAACTCACTGGCTGTGAGCATTTTGTTCTTACCGGGTCAGGGGCGCGGTTGGTCCCATGTCACCAAGGATCGCTGGTAGCGCAGTATAGCTGGGAACTTAAACATGGCTGTTTGACCTTCAAAGCAGTGGTTTCCAGAGCATTTGAAGCTCAACCACACTCCTCATCGTCCTGGGATACTGATTTAGAATCACGGTAAAATGACAGTTATTAAAAGAGCCATAACTATCCACTTCCAACTTTGTGGTTTTTAAGTTCTTAAGTATTCTGGTTGTGCTAAGCAGTGCTTTTTGGTTTTGATTTTCCTTGGTTTTGAAGATGGTCAGGTGTTTATGTTGTTTCAATAAATTATTTTTAAAAATAAAATAAAATAATAAATTATTATTTCAACTTAATTCCATATTGAGGAAAAAACAAAGCAGAATAAAGGCTTCCAGTGAATGGCATTTGGTTTGCTGAAATATGTAATAACTATTATTAGGCATAAAGAAATGAAATCTAGGTATAAATTATCTCTCGCTCTGCAAATTCAGTGTGCAATGAATGCTACACAGAAAATGTGAAATCAGGGAACTAGAGAAAGTGTCTCCAGAAGTTGCCTGGCCAGTGGAGAAAGAATTAAGTGTTTTAACCTCTAAACCATGCTAAAGAATATTCAGATAAAATCAAACGGTAACAAAAATTAATCCTATGCTTTAGACATCTTTCTGTTTACTTTAGTTCTTTCAGGTGTACCTTTCAACAAAGACCTAAGTTGTCATTTTCAAGCTTTGAGAGTAATATCTGGAGGTTGCAGTGCCTGAAGGTATTAAGGAATTCTTCTGACACTTGATTTCCCTGTAGGAAGAATCTCAAAAGAGGGGGGAGTAGAGAGTGAATAAATTGAAAAAAAAAAAGTCCAAAGTAGAAGCATTTATGTTTTCCTTCCCTGGAATATAAAGCACAGGAGTTTCGGATTTCAGTATTTTGAAGGTTTTTGTGAGAAATTATTGTCATTTTTACAGAATCTAGTATAGTTTTCAAAAATTGTATATTATTATCTAAAACTTGGGCCTTACAAATATCTAAAATTGTAGTGATTATATTTCAAAATGCAGTCATGTAAAATGGAAGCGTCATATAGTTCACCAATATCAGCAAGTTTGCAGTTACAGGTTTACAAGATACAATCCCACTTGAAATACCGAAGCTGAATTATAAAACACTAATGATTTCTTCCTAAAATGAGTGTTTATTTTTTTCCAAGTCATTAGTGTTCACTTCTTTCTCTGCCAAATGCCTCTTCTTTGTGTTCAGCGTGTGATATTTGCTGAACAGTACTTGGTCATGCTGAACATGGCATATTGAACAGATTTAAAATGACCTTTGGTCACTGCTTCCCAAAGTGGGGTAAAGATGATTTAGAAGCATGTATCCAAGCAAATTGTTTTAAATGTATTATTGTATTTATTGTATGCTGCATTAGGAAAGATACAAAAGAAATCCTATGGTATAAAGTTTCATTTTAAAATACATTTATGTGTTTTATTTTAGCTGAAACTATTTTTTTAAAAGAACAAGTAAATAGTAATTCAGAGGGCATTAAACAGGGCAAAACCCCTATGGTTGTATGTAAATGGCTGAAGTCAAGGCAGGGAAACATTGCTTTAGGATACCCTTCTGCCATCCAACTCCAAAATATCAACCTTTTAAAAATTTACTGTGAAATAGGTAAGATTGCAATGTCTTAACACTAAACTTTTTTGATCATTATGAAGCTACACATTTTCTCTGTGTCTAATTTTATATAGAGAATCATCACTAAATACAAGAATCAAAAGTAGACTTACAGAACAAAATAACATAACCAATTCATTTTGCAGGTGATTGATTTCTTCAAATGCAAGCAGCCCGTTAGTGACGGAGTTATAATTTGCACCCAAGTGTACTCAGTCTCAGCTCTGCTTCTCAACCTCACAGCCACTGCCCAGAATCCTGGCTGGGAATATTTGTAAGTACAAAGAGCTTTTTCTAATAGAACCTATTTCCAAAATTGTTCTCTGTTCCATCCTACAATCACTAACTAGTTGAGAATAAAATTCCTTATAGTGCAGTATATCACAAAAGTCTGGGCTCAAATCCTCAAAAGATTTTTAACTAAAAGATATGTGAATCAACAAGCCCAGTGCAATGGGCTTTTCACGAAAGCTAGGCTAGGACAGAACTAAGCTTTAAACCTGAAAGGGTGTTAGGCTATTTTTTGTTAATAGTCAATGAGTTGAAACAACAACAACAACAAAAAAGAAACAACCCAGTAAACTTCACAGAGTTTTGACAAAATAAATGCATATGGCTGCAGATAATAAGCCTACAAGCAGGTTTTCTGTACCAAACACCCAAATCAAGGCAAATTTCAAGGTAACAAAAAATTTTAAATGAAAGGCTAAAAAATAATCAGGGAATGGGGAAAAGCAGGTGATAAATAACTGATTTGTTTTAGGAGTCAAATTTGAAGCTAAAAATAAAAATATTTCAGAATTAGAAGTGACCATTCAAAAATATATTTTGCCCATAAATGATACAGGATGCCTTTGCAAAGGGTTTGGTAGCCTGGGTCTTAGTTGTAGTGGGGTTCAGGAAAGCAGGGCTAAAGTGCTGTTTTTGTAAACTTGAAACCTAAACATCTCCATGAGTTACGATATCTGTTTATACTCTAAGAAGCTCCTTCTCACATCCTTAAAAGGCAAGCTGCTGAGGAGAGACAGAGTTAGAGGGGATGTTGTTTTTAATCCTGGGGTAAATAAGGCCTTGAACGTCCCGGCTCCTGCCCTGGGTGACCTGGACCAATTTTCTGCTTAGGGTCACTCAGTCACAGGAAGTCGAAGCAAAAGGCCTGAGTTGTTTGTTTGTTTGTTTGTTTGAGGGTTGAGGGTTGGTTGGAGAAAAGTTGAGCCTATGAGACCCCCAGCAGCATCACCACCAAATACAAGCTCTCCTTTGCCTCTTTCTCCATACTCTGTGGAAGAGTCTTCACAGAGCAACAAGTTCCCAGCCTGCTGCTCTCAGAAAGGGGCTGGTGATGGACTCAGGGTTGGGGCAGGGGAGGAGGGAAGAGTCACCTCCCAGCCCCTAAACTCACTCACGCACAACCATCAACTTTACACAGCAGCTGCTTTTGACAGAAGATACAGAGGCACTGACCTCCAGTGATCTTAGGAAATAAGAGTTGGAAAGGCTTCTTCTGTAGCTGTGACTTTTTTTTTTAAGTGTTGGGGAATATATATAAAAAGAGAATTTTGAGACACCCAGACAAGAGAGAGAAGAAATTGGATAGGTCACTTAACGTCTCTCCGTCTCAGCTTGCTCATCTGTGAAATGGGCAAATGGAACTAAATGCCTTGACTTACCCCAAACATTCTCTGGTTCTTTATGGTGGGGAAGGGGCTGTGAAAAATGGGCCCAATGCAGACCGATCATTTCACCCTATTTCGGACGGTGACTCGCACTTCCCAGGATAGGATGGTCATTTCTGCGATGGCCTAGGGGACATTTTGCAAGAGGGTCGTACTGTTTGCCTCTGGCCTTAGTTCTCACTCCCCACCCCCAAACACACACACATTTTCTTTTACTTTTCCCCAAAGGAACTGTTTGCGATTGAACAAGTGGAAGCATAAATAGCTGCGGAACTATTTAGGAAAGTCAATATGCAATTATGCAAAAGTCTATGATAAGGCTCCCTCGGAAGCAGAAAGCACCCGGGAATAAAGAGCGCGTTTCTCCTTCCCTGGCGAGGCCGTTGTGGAATGGCTGTTTCACTGTGTCCTGGGGACGGACAGGACTGGATCTGATTCCATCTCTGTCGCTTTCCTTGACTCTGTCTTTCCGTTACTGCCGCTCGCTCTCTCCCTCCTCGCGTTTCTGTCGCCGTCGCTCTGCGCCTCTCCCCTTTCCTTCCCCCTCCCGCCCCGCCGCTCCCCGCCCTCCAGGCCCAGGGCGCGGGGTCCGCCGCCTCCCTGGGTGGTGTGAGCGCCGCGCGCGCCGAGCGGGCGGTGCGGCCGGGAGAGGCCGCCGGCGGTGCCTCCCCTTCCACCCGGCGGCGGAAGAAACCGGGAGAAGGAACCGCATCCATCCCCACACAGTTCTCCCGCGGCCACTAATCCCATTAGCGCACCTGAAATAATAACCTCGGCCACAGACGCGCGCTTGTTCCAGCCCCTCCAAGGGGTCGCCGCGGGCGCAGGGGGGACTGGGGGGCCTGGGTCCCCCGAAGGCTTCCGCGTCCCAAACAGACTCGCAGAGCACACTCGGCCTCGGAGGCGGAAGCGGGAGACGGGCGGCACCCCGGGGCTCACGGCGCCCCCGGGAAGAACCGTCCAGGAACGGAGGAGAGAAGCTTCCAGAATTAGGCTAATTGGCAAGGGGCGGCGGGTGAGCCCGTGTCCCCGAATCCTGATGGGGAGAGAGGCGCCCTCGGGTGCTCAGCCCCAAGAACCGGCAGACAGAGCCCGGCACCCCGAGTCGCCGCGTCGGGGTCCGCGGGTCCTTCGAGCTCCGGCTCCCGGGTCGCCACCCCTGCGGCGCAGGCCTGACCCCCCTCCATCCCTCCGGCAGAGGCTGGGGCGAACCCCAAAGGAGACAGGATCGCGGTCTAGAATGGTGGAAGGGGGTGCACTGGCAGGAGAGAAAACCTTTGGCTCCTTGCCGACGGTTCAGGGTCCCCAGGGAACACGTTTCCCCATACCTACCCTCACCGCCCCCCCAAACTGCGGCCCCCGCGCCCAGCCGGGTGTGAGCAGATTGGGCGGGCCCCCACCCCGGGCAGCTTATCCTGCCGGGCCCACCACTCGCCCCGAGGAGTGTGCGCCCCCGGGGGTGCAGGCAGGCCCGGGGCTCTGGGTGGCTCGGCGCCGCGGGACCTGGCACCCCGCCACGCACAGGCGACAGGACAGCCCCGCAGAGCGCTCAGCGGAGGAAGGACCCAGTCGGCAGGGAGGCCCGGAAGTGGCCGCAGATCTGCCACTAAATGAAGTTATCCTAGATAAGCTCGGAAGAGGGGAGCCTCTCAGGGCTGTGGGTTCGGCTGTGAACCGATTCTTTGCGGCTTGTACGTCGATTTCTTTCATTAGTTGTAAGTTTTCAAATTGGCCCTTTCTCGCATAAATCGCCTGGCAACAAATTATGATTTTTAGCAAGCGTAACCAGAGTCTGACGTTAATTTTTTTAAAAAAGACAAGGAAAGATGATATTTATTTTTCATTTTCAAAATAAGGGCACGGAAAGGTACCTTTTCATATATTCACAAGTGAATAACTAACTACTCAGAGGGCGTCCTTCAGTTTCTTCTAGTTCTTTCCTTCTCTGTTTTTCACGCTACTAGAATTCTTTCTGAGCTGCAGAAAGCCTTCGATATTTTTCTTATTCATTGGATAACTCAATGAAATGTTAAAATATTTATTTTTGAATAATCAGTATGATTTTTGCCTGAAGGTTTTCACAAAATATGCCCCTTTATACAGTCCAGCGTGGATGCTAATCATGACCAGTCTGGCTCATCCTGTTGCTTCAAAGGTTAAACGTTTGCGTTTGGTGACTGGAGACGTTCCCCAGCACTCAGTACTTCCACTACTAGTTTAGAATTTATCAAACGCGTGAATACTTATGATTGGTTCCTGTAAGACTCGTCTACGTTT
Organism: Physeter macrocephalus; assembly: GCF_002837175.3. Classification (NCBI taxonomy): domain Eukaryota; kingdom Metazoa; phylum Chordata; class Mammalia; order Artiodactyla; family Physeteridae; genus Physeter; species Physeter macrocephalus. The sequence continues at coordinate 81,239,174 of NC_041225.1, forward strand.
TCCCGCTATTGTTAGTAGGGTCCTTGTTGTTGTTTTAATCTGGACCATTGGAACCATATGGCATCTTATAAAATAAACTTTCACAATTCAGTTGATTAGGTATGCTAAAGTTGAAAAGACACCCACCACAGCCATCACCACTGGCATCCCCCATCCCCAATCACCGCCATCTCTGCAGACCAACTGAAACCATCCTGTTCTTTTACACTGCAATGCAAGCAATCTCACTGCTTTAAGTAGACAGTGTCAGCCCAAGTTCTCTGACATAGTGCCACATCAAAATCTATATTTGAAGTAGATCATTGAAATATATCTATGCATCAATAAGATGTCTTAAAGCTGTCTCCTTTTCACTACTGGGTTTTAATTAAAGAGCACCCTAATAACTAGTCATGTATTGATAGGTGTTTTTCTTTTTTAATGCAATAAGGAATTTTAACTTCAGGAAAGCAGATAAACAGTTTTAAGAGGCTGGTGCCCAAGTCTATGTCTCTTCTGCCAAAATCAGCTTGACTTCTCCATATTTTATTGGTGTGGGCTTTATCAGTTCTCTAGAATAATTGTGATTATTCAGGAAACATGTCAATATCAAACAGAGGTCAAAGTTAGCTTCATGAATTTTTTTTTGGTACAAAGCTTCCATAATGCTAGAGCTCCATAAATATTTTTTAAATCATAACAAAAAATGTATACAATATTTTTAAATGTTTAAGAGAACATCAAACAGTCTCTGTTACACAAAGGCATCTGACTGAATTTCAGCCACACTTTCTCCCACATGTGGTCTCCAAGTGAAAACACTGAAGTTTCATATTTTCATCCAATAATGCCAAAAGAGGAACTGCACTAAAATTTTTCTAATTACCAATTTCATTCTGTCCCTCCTACAAGTACTCTTCTTGATTACTGAACAATATTATGTTTTGAATTTCAAAAATTAATTTGTACATCCTGGATTACCTAGGCAGTAGACAGATTTAACTTGACTGTCAAGCAAATTCACACTCAGAGCCAAGTAACTGCATGCACATGCATGTGCACACACACACACACACACACACACACATGCACATATATTTTTTTCAGAGATGCCAGGCTTGTCCCACCATCTTTACTTTTTCTTCCCAAGCTGACTTTGTGCACCCCCACACAGGCACAACTGTATTAAATGTAGGTTTTAGCCTTGTGCCTTAGTCCAGTGGTTGAAGTGTGCCTATACTTAGTATAATAATGTCCTAAACTTGGATTTGAACACATGAGTAGGCCACAAAACCTGTCCTGTGAGTCTAAGTTGGGTCCTGTGGTCCTCTCCTATTACTTACCAGCACCAAATCACCCCCCTCCCCCCAATACTGGACAAGAAAAAAGTTTCTTAAATCATAGAGACTGTAGTTTTTCCATTGTCCAGTAGACGGCAGAAAAGATCAAGCCTTCAAATGTTGAACAATCCACCAAAGCTACATGGTTTAGTTTGGAGTGTGTCTGAGTGTACTGTTCATCTTAAACAGTCAGCCAGCCTGTGTTGTATCTGTGAAACAGAGAAGCATCCCCAAACTTAAGAAAGCTCCACAAAGTTTTGAAATGTAGCGATATGAAAAAGATTTGTATATCTGCTCACCAAAATGCTGCTTCAGATAATGCAGCAACTGTTATAAATGAGGAGTTTGGAGGGAAATGTTACTGAGAAGTTTATTATTTAAGTTACCTTTAAAGAAATTAAACTGAGAAAAAGTACAAGGCATTTCATTTTTAATCATCTTCTAAGAGATAAAGAAAATATTTGCAACCTGAACCTTCAAAATTCTATATTAGAATTTTGCATGATGTATCTATGCTTTTTATTAAACTTGACACACAACTCAGACCAGAAAATTAAGTACTGTATTTCAAATGGGCTAATGTATACATGCATATATAATACCTAGTAGAAAGGGGGAAGAAATTTTCTAGAAATTTTGTGAATAGCTTTTGGGGTATATAGGATGATGAAGCCATAAGAAATAACTTAGTTGAAACTTTGCCTCTCCTAAAGCAATGTGTGACTTCGGCTAATATTTATATTTTACTAAAAGGCTTCTATTTCCCTTTTCATCCTGCAGACGCTCCTTATGTAGAAGTAGGGGGAGAGGGTACAGTGTGGGCTAATAACTCATTTCCCAGTTAATTTTATTAAGAATTTATAGCACTGTTTAGAAAGTTTTAAGACAACCATAAATTTTATTAGGAATATTTTATTAAGCCCTCCATTTAATTAATAAAAGACCTCTATAACTTCTGAAAATGTCAGAGCTAGTAATTATGTTAACCAGTGTAATTTTTCCCCCTCTAGAGACCAAAGCATTTTAATGATTTGAAATAGAAACGTGGTAAGGAAAACACCCCCCCAAAAAAATTTTTTTTTCTTCACTTTTGCATTATCCAGCCCGAATATAGTGACGGGTATATTCCCTGCGATGATTGGAGAGCCTCAGCTGACCTCTCATTGACTTCTGAACTGGACCCAGACATTCTTTGTTTTCTGAAGCAAAATGCAGTAAACAAATCTCCAGGTTCTTATAGCCCAGATTGCTTTGGGGCACTTGATTAACGTCTTCCCTAATCCTGTCGGTTAACCCCCTTTCATATCACCTAACCAGGTTTCTCCCTTTTATAGACCTCTAAATAGTTTATTTCACTTTTCTCACAGCCACTCATTAGCTTTGACTTTTTGGTACCTTTCTCATATGGCATCCAGGCTCTTATCTCCAACATTCCTCTATTATCTCTAGTAGATTTTAAATCTATTTTCTTTGAACTGTCCTTCCCTTCTCTTATTTCTGTTTTTTGAAATGCAAACGCTAATGTGGGATGAGATTCAGAGGATGAATGTTCTTGAAGAACAAACCCTAAGCCTCCAGCCCACAGGACAACCTAAAGAGTAATCACAACATTTTAACAGGCATCTTAAAGTTAGGTGGCAGATGATAAACCCTTATCATTCTGTGAACACAGCTGCCAAACTCGATTGATTAACAGGCTTTTGTTTATTCTGGGCTGGCAAATACACACACATTTTACCTTAAGAGGTGCCTTTTTCATTTCTGAGGGTTTTGGAGCTGACTCACCAGTGTGAACTTCGGGGACAAAAGCCTAATTCCGGATATAGGTCTTTCCAAAGGCATGATTCCTTATAGGAAAACAGAACACTAGAGGGAAGTTCTCCCGGAGGACTGTACCAACAGCCTAAAGGGGCACTATTTGTTTTAAATGCCTCCTTGCCGGTGGGTCTAAACAATAGAGACCTAGGCCCCAGGCTGCCTCTTTAAAGTCCTCATTCTCTATCTTTGGGAAGATGCTCTTGGGATGAGAAGGGTAAGCTGAGTATGGAAGGCCCATGTCGAAAGAGCTAGGGGCAAGTGCCAGAACCCTTCGCCAGGCCAAGTTTTTGCAAAATAAAAGTACTTTTGCCTTAAAAAGCAAGTATCTGAGATAAGCTAAAAAAACAAAATGTACTGCCATAGAACAACTATAAATATCAGTACTAGTTTTCTAAGATACCTAGAACTATCCCTTTACCTTTTCCTTTGAATAGATGATTAATTGCTGCCCTGCTAAAGGAGTTTTTTTTTCTTCTTCTTTTTTATGGCTACTATATTGCAACTCCAGAGGTCCTCTGTGCCAATTTCTCTCAGCAAGCCCCAACTGTAATAACTGTTTGCTAATTGTAAAATCCTTATCCAGAATGAGGTTTGGGCAAACAATTTGTACTACTGTAATTACATTGTAAAAGTGTTTTAGTCTCTCGGTTGTTCAGAATTAATCTTATAAAGGCCTTAGGACCATCGGGTTCACAGTTATACTTGGAAAGAAGGGGAGGGAAGGAAGAAGACACTTTTCAAAGCTAATGAGGTTAGTTTAAGCCCACAAACTCAAACCATCTCTTTATTTAAGGAAAATCTGTCGGTAATTTAAAGTTGAAGATCATGGTTGCAAAGCGTAATAGTCTTTTACTGCTTGAAGTTTGGGGTTGTGTTGGAAAAGGAGAGATTAACCTGAATCTTCTTTTTCCATCTCTGCTAGAAAACAAAAGAGAAAACTTACCGGAACGCATCAATACAAAATGCATTCTACTGTCAAAGAACTATATATACCAGAACTGGCCTTTTCCACATTTGAAAACGTGGCCGCACACTTGAGGTAGCTCCAAACCGGTCGGCCACCTAAGTCTTTGCCCGAGAACCCGTAGGGCTGTTAAAGACTATGGTCATCGAAATGTATTTCGCGGTAAATTTCTCTTGGTTAAATTATACTTACACAATCTCCTTCGCAGTTCATTTTAGGATCATAAACGTAGCTGTGCCCATGTCGGTGTTTGGCTTGACGCTCCCCCCCGCCCACTTCGTGCCTCACTACCGGCAGCCGCGCTGATATCAGGAGGGCCTGCTGGAGAGAAAGAGCTCACACCCCAGCGAGCAGCCGTCGGAAGGCGCTCAGGTGTTGGCCGCTGCCGGCTGGGGTTCCAGGAAGAGCTTGCAGGCGGCCAGCCCAGTTTGGTCTTCTCTGTAATCAGAAAAGGATTGCGTTGGCTGGCCCAGCCAGCGCAGCTTCCCAGGAATTAAACAGAGAAATGGCCTTCCTGAGACCGGGAGGTCCCATCCTGGCCTGAGTTCTGTTTCCAAGTTCACATTGGGGAAGGGCCGGGGGGTGGGGGTTCGGGGTTGCCAGGCAGGGGCACAAAGGCGCTGGTAATTCACCTGGATCCTCTCGGCTCTGACACACGGGCCTGCCTTAACTTCCCGCGTGATGTGTCGAGGCGTTTATACCAGAAAACTCTACATTTTGCGATGGTGAAAAGTAAAAGATCTTAAAACTTGGGGTGTGGGGGGAGAAAGGAAGAGAGAAGACAGAGATGCAAATGATGGGGTATTCTAGGATGAGTTTTTTTAACAGTCGCAGCTCTTTCAAGGCAAAACGCATCCGAAGGCGTTGGGTGAACGTGTCAGCCCTTCGGGAACACATGGGGCGAGTACGGCGTCGGGGCGGGGGCGATGTGCGGGAGTCTGGGAAGGCTCTGATGCTCGGCTTTATGAAAACTCCACTATTGGGGGGAACTGGGCGTTGACTCGTGAGAAGTATTAAAAGAAGCAATACATGACGCTTAGGGAGGTACGTGCGCTCGGTGGAATCTGATTCCAGACCTACGTTCTGATGCTCGCCCTGTGTCCCCTGCTCCTCGAAAGCCCACTTAAACAGAAACTTCAGTCCTGTCTCTCGGATCGATGCGAATTCTCTTTTAGTTTGCGCATTAAGAGTTGGCTTCAATACATTTGAGAGCTCCTAATCTTTTCCAAACAGTCTATGCGGATACGAGCCCCTAATCTTTCTCAAAACTCTTCCCCCTTCCTTCACCTCCCCCGCTTTGGGTTGGTCCGCAGCTGGCGGAGTGCGGTGAGGGTAGGGGCGATGGGAGCTAGGGGCCGGCTGCATTGGAGGAGTCAGCCTTTTGGCCACCATCAGGGCGGGAATCCGGACTGGCAGTTTGCCTTCCCGGCAGATCGAAGCTCCCTGCTGATCGATTATTTGATAATTGATTTTCCACGCAGCCAATAAGCTGCTGCCTTGGCGGGAGCGTCTCCTGATTGGCCGAGCCCTCCTCCCCGGCTGCCTACCGAGATTTGGGTGAGCTCATTTTCTACTCGACCGCAGGGGGAGTTTTCTGCGAGGTTTCAACTGGAGGGAGAAAAAAAAAATCGTGCTCCGAGCCGAGCGAGCTGCGAGCCCTGCTCCGGGATGTGAGGTTTCCAGCCCGCTGGTCGAGTTGCTGCGGCTGAGCCATCTCGACAGATCAGAGCCGGGCGGGCAGAAAAATAAAAACGAAAATAATAAATATAATACGAATGAAGGGCAGGTTTAGAGCGGGAGAATAAAGAAAAGGAATTTTCTGTTTGTTTAAACCGGAGAATAGGTATTTAAAGGGAGAAAGTTCCAATTAGTGGCTGGTTGGGGCCTCCGAGGGGCAGCTTTTTGTCTGAAATCTCAGCCCCCGAAGTGAATTTCTTTTTCTTTAGCACTGGGAGTTTTCCCTGAGCCGGACTGCGGATCGGAAAGAGGAGTGGGGGGAAGAAGGGCACGAGGAGGAGAGCGCGGGGCGTCGCCGGGGAAAGAACGTGGCCGAGGCCGGAGCCCTTCGGCGCCTCGAAGACAAAGGCAGCGCGGCTGCAGCCCCACTCGAGCGCGCCGACCCCGCTGCGCCGCGCCCTGGGCGCACGGCCGCCTCGCCCCGAGCGGGTCGGAGAAAGAGCCTCCCTCCCCGCGGCTCCCTGGCCCGGGCTCCACCCGCGAGGTCTGGCTGCCCAGAGCCCGCGTCGGGTTTCGCTTTCCGGCGATCATAAATAGCTTCGTGTTTGTAAACAGGCGCTGGGGGCACATTCCCGGCTCCGGCCTCATTGTTCCCTCCCTTCCTCTCTCACTTTGCGCAGGACGCCGGGGCTGGGGCTGGAGGCCTCCGGGACTAGGAGGTGGGGGCGTCCAGATCCCCAAAGTGAGAAAACGCAAGCATTTCCTTTCCTTGGGCCGGGTGTCCACCTCTGACAGCAAAAAAACCCTCTAAGGTGGATCTGGAGAAAGCCCCAGCCATCTCCACCCCACGCTCTCGGGACTTCTTAGCACAGCCTTTCCCAGCCCTGCTCCTCCTCCTCTTCGCTCCTGGTTTGACTTTTCTACGTGGTGTGTTTGGTTCTAAGAATCCACTACTTTCTGCACCAGCCCCCCTCCGCCCCGAAAAATACTGGCAGACCCCAATAATTTCGAGGAAAGTCAGGAAGTCAGTCCACGGAGCCCTGTGCAAAATAACTCCCGCTGCTGCCTGCCCCGCTTTTATTCCCAATCTATTTCAAGAGAGCTTTGGAGAGAGAGTCTGGAGGGGGAGGGAGAGAAAAGAATACGGAAAATAAAGCCGGCGGCCGGGGGCTACTACCCGCGCTTGTGCGCCTGTGCCCTGGGTGTGTGGGTGTTTGTGCCTGGGCGTGCGATTTAATGGAGCGCCTCTCTGCCTCTCCAGTGCGGCCAGAGCTCGCTTCGCGCACCCACCCCTGCCGAGGAGCCTACTTGCTGCAGCCCAATGCATTGTGTAAGACGCGACCTGTTATGGCCACCACTACTTCCGGGTTCTAGCATTCTGGTCGGAATCCACCTCTCCGCCTGTGCAACACACACTTTACACACGCACGGGGACTGCAAGCGGGCAGCATCGATCGTGGCTCCTTTAAGACAAACTCAGACAGACATTTTTTTTTAACCCTCCTCCTCTAATCTCCCTCCAGTGCAGCAGTTGCAAAGAGGGAGTGAGAGAGAGAGAGAGAGAGAGAGAGAGAGAGAGAGAGAGGGAGAGGGAGAGGGAGAGGGAGAGGGAGAGAGGGAGGGAGGGAGAGAGAGAAAGAGAGGGAGCGAGAGAAGAGAGAAACTGATTAGGAATTAGGACTGATTCAAGGGAAGCGAGCGCCAGGGCTTTGTGCATTTGAATATTAACATTTGAGGTGTTCTGACCAGAAGAAGACTGAGCGGATGATCATTCATTCACCACGTTGACAACCTCGCCTGTGATTGACAGCCGGAGTGGCAGAAAGCCATGAGATTTGGTAGTTGGGTCTGAGGGGCGCTTTTTTTTTTTTTAACTGATTTTTTGGGGAGAGAAGATCTGCTTTTTTTTGCCCCCGCTGCTGTCTTGGAAACGGAGCGCTTTTATGCTCAGTGACTCGGGAGCTTTGCTTCAGGTCCCATAGACCGAAGATCTGGGACCAGTAGCTCACGTTGCTGGAGACGTTAAGGGATTTTTCGTCGTGCTTTTTATTTTTTTTTTCCGGGGGAATTTACGTATTTGTTTCTTTTCACACTGGCCTTAAAGAGGATATATTAGAAGTTGAAGTAGGAAGGGAGCCAGGGAGGCCGATGGCGCAAAGGGTACGTATTAAAAAACAATTGTGGAACTCAAATGTGAGATTAAATTGAAACGTGGCTGAAAGACACTGCTAAAAAGTTTCCTTTTTTCTCTGTCTTTTTGAATGAGGCTCCTAAAGCCGTGGCCTAAAGCGAGAGGATTTATTCAATGCATTTGTAGACTTATGTATATTAACATGTAATTGTTAATTCAAGTAATCAAGTTTTCTATAGATTCCTAACCAGCAGCTATATAAATAAAAATACAAGCTCGGGCAATCATCTGTTTAAAAAACAAAAACAAACAGCACTAGATACCCAATGTTATATAGCGTGAGCATTCAAGGAGCAGAAGTTTAAAGCTATTTTTAAATTAAAATAAGCAGCTAGAAACTTCTGATATGGTATTGATTATGCTCATCTTTAATATCACTGAAAGTATTTAGCATTTTTAAGCAAATAACTTTGTCATAGTACAATGGTTTTGGGGGTCGGAAAGCATTCATCTTTTAAAAGTAATTTTAATGTACATGGTTTTTTATGCAAGGTAATACTTTGTAAGTTTTTCTTAGAAGAGCCCTGCAGTAATTGGATACTAAGCACACAACTACTCACTTTAAAAATGCAATACTAATTTCCCCAATATTCCTATTTGAATGGAAATGTAGTGAGAGTAAAGTGAGACAATGACAACCCAACAGAGGTAGTTTCTTAAAAGAAAGGGGGTCTACAAAAAGCCTTCCTTGCATAATTTGTGCCCTGGCCCTCAAAGCCCTGTTTGCAAAAGAAAGTTACTAGGCTGACACATTTTTTCTTTACTCCTTTGGTTCAGGCAAATGTCAGCGTTCTTCCAAACTCTTTTCACACCTCTGGCTTGAAGGAGATGAAAGTGGCAATTCCTCTTTTCTTTGAAAATCATTTCACTCTCGGCGCCTCCAAATCTTGGGAAAAGAACATGCCTGAAATGAAGCAAAGAGGAAAACCTAAATAGCTAAATTTTGCACACAAAAATAATGACAATATGAAAGTAGTTTTTCTGGAGAAGGAAGATGGGGGGTGGGGTTGAATGTGCATTTACTTTTAAATTTGCTTTAAACCTGATGACTAACATTTAGCTCACAGACTTCTAGTCTAGGGGGAAAGTTCATAAGAATAGAAAAAATAGAATAACTGCTCCAACTATACATTTTCTTTAACTTGAGGGGAATATTGCCCAATTCTAAATTCAGCCCCGATGTTGAAGAGAAGCTACCCTTCTCTGAGTTTCACTTATAAGGGAGCCAGTTAGTTTTGTATGATTTAGCAGAGTTTGTCTTGGAGAGCAAAGGAAATGCAGTGTCTTGTAGGACTGCCTAACCTCACGCTGGCAGGGAAATAAAATGAGAAGCCTGTCTGAATTCACGTGCTTGGCTTAGCTGTTCCCATCGTAACTTTTTTTTTTTTGTTTTAATTCCCCGTGATGGGAAGGGTCTGTGAAACTAGGCGGGTTTGCTGTACTGTCCTGGCACGTTTTATTGTTGTGATTTTGAATTTCCTCCTCTAGAGACGTACACGTTTTACCTTCTGCCCTCCGGGAGAATGCCTCCCTTTCTTCCTTCTTTCTTCCTTTCTTTTTTGCCAAAGGATCCTGAATTTCTGGCTAGTTGATAGGGACACAAGTTAGGGCAAGACCATTCAATCTAGCCGAGTCTTACCGAGAATCCTAGAAATTATACTTCTAAAAATATTTTTTTTAATGAGAAATCTCAACTTCAGAGATGCAAGGCCACCGAATTCGGGGTTGAAGGATCCAGCTGGACTGACATTATATAAGCTCCGTGCCCTGCCGTTCCCCCATTTGCCTGCCTGGCCTTCTGAACCTGTTTCTCTCCTGTTTGTCATGCAGTACGACGATCTACCCCATTATGGGGGCATGGATGGAGTAGGCATCCCCTCCACGATGTATGGGGACCCGCACGCGGCCAGGTCCATGCAGCCCGTCCACCACCTGAACCACGGGCCTCCTCTGCACTCGCATCAGTATCCGCACACAGCTCACACCAACGCCATGGCTCCCAGCATGGGTTCCTCCGTCAATGACGCTTTAAAGAGAGATAAAGATGCCATTTATGGGTAGGTACGACGGGCAGCAGGCTAAGCAGTTGAGAGGCGATGCTTTCTCTATTTCCCTTTGCCCTCAGTAAGAGGAAAGCCAGAGCTCTCTGGATTGGAGGTACATTATTTGGTGACTTTTCATTCGCTTTGCATGAAGATTTGGGGGAGGCGGCCTGCCATCCCAGACGCTCCCCCCCGCCCCCATCGCCGCACACGCTCCGCGCCAGTCCAGCGCCCCGCTCCGCCGAGGCCATGCCCGCGGAGGGGTCGCCGTGCAGAAGTTGCAAACGTCCCTCGTCCCCCCAGACCCCGGCTCGGTAGCTCAGCGGGTTGGAGTCCTCACTCGCTTGACTTCGCAGGGAGAGTGTTGGGGGTTTCTAAACGTAGGCGCCTTTGTGTTGGAACGAAACTTTTAGTTTAAAGGAAAATCTTTTAAGCCACTGATTGTTCTGACTTGGTAAGTTTACTCAGCCACCGTATGCTGGCTCTGCCACCGCACAATAAAATCAAGGCAGGCCAGTTGCAGGTCAGGCAAGGGGGAACATGCTTTGCATTTAGGGAGTTTGACCACTGTAGTCAAGGAGAGGAGCTCGCTCTGAATTGTCACAGACCTTAAGAAACTTCTAGCCATTTTAGGACTTTGTGTTCAAAGGCGAAACCTGCAGGATTTAGAAGTAGATGCGGGGTGCTCTCGGGCCGGTGTCGTCTTCCGATGCAGTTCACACCGTGTTCTCCCGGGCCCTTGGGTTAGACCCTGGACTAGTAAAGCCCTCTGAAAGTCACTTGTGCCTACTGTGTGCTGATGTATTGGGGGACCTGTTTTTACTTTGCAGCCACTTTTATTTTTATTTATTTCTTCTTTTGAAAAAAAAAATCAGGCAACACTGACCCTCCCTGGCTGAAAACCCTTTCTGCTTTATCTTCTGGTCCCTTGTAAGATGGGCTTGTTTAAATCCCAGCGTCCTCTCCGCAGTGTTGTTAACTGCAAATCGTTTAGGCTCCGGGACAGAACATTTGGGGAAGCTTTTTGAAAAGGACCTCAAACTGTTAAATTCCCAGCTGGGCTGTGAGAGCTAATAAAAGACTTGAGACACCTCTTTGGACATTCGAGGAGGCTTTATTTTTTTTCTTTTTTTTTTTTTTTTTGGATGGGCTGGGATAAGGAAATTTAGGCCCCCCCCAAAACTAGCTGCTTTGCCATTTAAATTCCCAGCTGGGCTGTGAGAGCTAATAAAAGACTTGAGACACCTCTTTGGACATTCGAGGAGGCTTTATTTTTTTTCTTTTTTTTTTTTTTTTTGATGGGCTGGGATAAGCGACATCTAGGCCCCTCGCAATACTAGCTGCTTTGCCATTAGGCAGGAACAAAAATGAAAAGCTTGACCGTAGGAACATTTGAAGGAACTTTCTTTGGGGGGCGGTGGGGACCATCGGCGAAGGGAGGGAGGTGTGCAGGGAGCCGAGGAGGAGCCCTCCTGCTCTCCGAGAGCCGTGGGGTCGGGATCGCGAGATGCAGTCCTCTGACAGTCGGTCCCACAACCAGAGAGGTCCTTTCCCCCAAGTTAGCTGAGCGCCTGCCACCAAGATCCCCAGAGCCTTGGGCTTCGCGAGACGGCCTTGGCGGAACCCACTTGAAAGAGCTTTCCCACCCCCTGCGCCCCGCGCCTTTCCTCCCCTGCAGGTCCTGGATGTGCAGAGGAGGGACGAGGGCCGGTCGGGGTGGGAAACTTAATTCAAAATGGCTGCTGGAACCGCTTGGGTTTTATTCTTAGCAAATGTTACCAATTTCTCCGGCCAGATATGGTGAACCGATCCTCAGATACGGTCCATGGCTTAGGGCCTCCGACTTCGGGGGCCCAAGGAGGAAGGGGAGGTGAGCAGTCACCTGGGGGCGCGGGGGAAGGGGAACAAGTAGATGACAAAATCAGGGAGGGGGTCCCCGCCTTGAGCTCGTCCTGCTGTTTTTCTTGGGCGCCTTTTTTTCACTGCCGCGGGACTAACCATTGTGTTGTTTGTGACTGTTGTATTTTCTTGCAGACACCCCCTCTTCCCTCTCTTAGCACTGATTTTTGAGAAATGTGAATTAGCTACTTGTACCCCCCGCGAGCCGGGGGTGGCGGGCGGGGACGTCTGCTCGTCAGAGTCATTCAATGAAGATATAGCCGTGTTCGCCAAACAGGTCAGCAAAATCAATGTTTCAAAAGTAAAAGAAAAAAAAGAAAAAGAAAAAGAAAGAAAGAAAAGAAAAGAACCTCCCTCCCTACCACCCAGCACATTTGCAAAAGTAACCAGCGAACAGTCCGCCCTAAGCCAGGCCTGTTACATCTTCTCTGAGCTTTTCCTCCTAAATGAGTGTCTTTGCGGACGCCTGAAAATCACCCCAGTTCTTACCCACTCTCGCTACCTAACCCGACGCAGAAAGCTCAGTCTGTAAAATGCAACCCCAAAGCCCACGCGGAGGAGCTGCCTTGGACTTGGCGAGCTGGGCAGCGATCTCTTAGAAGCACAGTTGCTGGGAGAAGTAATCCTGTGCTCTGGGCTTGTTTTCGGATTGTTTGACTCACATTGAAGGGTTTCTGCACGGGACGAACTCGGTGTCACAGAGCCTCTCCCGGAGGTTACATCCTGCCCCCGACAGTGTAATGAGGCAAGAAACTAGGAAGGCGACCAGATTTCAAATGTTTCTTTCTCCCCCCCCCCCCGCCCCTTCTCACTTGTATTTAGATTCGCGCAGAAAAACCTCTATTTTCTTCTAATCCAGAACTGGATAACTTGGTAAGAGCGGACCCCTTACTCCCCTCCTCCCACCTTCCCTCCCCACCCCCCCCCCAAACTCCCCTCCTCCCAAGCTTTACTTTGAGAGCCCTGAGGTTTCTAGACCGGTCTTCCCCTATCTGCAAGTGGGCTGCAAAGGTTTCCATCCACCCGCAAGTGGTCCGGGACAAGGTCCCGGGGAAATAAATTCACCTCGAGAGGGGCCGGGCAAGCCGGCGCGGGGAAACGCGAGCTTTGTTTTTTATGACAGCCGGGCAGCGCGGCTCTAATCAGCCCGGGGATTTATCTCCGGGCCTGTCAGCGTGTGTGCTTAAACTTTGCGGACTTCCCAGCCCTCAAAGTCGCGTCATGAGGGCAGCGACCGGGCCAGAGGCCCCAAACCACCAGTTTATCTGAAAGGTGTGCAGAAGGTGGCAGAAAGTTTGCAGTGTGAAAAGCCACAGTCTGGGGACTGTTGGGAATATTTTCCGTGCACTCCTTGCAAGGGAACACCTAGTCGAGGGATGCGGCCCTTTGGGGGTGGGGTAGGGGCAGTGGGGCTGAGAAAGGCGGTGGGGGGGGGAGCCATGGGGGAGGAGAAGGTTTATGATCCCCCCTTAGATGCTTGGTTGTTGTTTTAGCTATTTTTTTCTCCTTAAGAAATATAAACCTCTAGATGGTACCCACTCGCTGCTGTTAAGTTTTAGTGTTATTGCCATAAATCAAAATAACTCATTTGGGGGGCGGGGGGGGGAGGCTGGCGATGTTAGAGCTGCAACAGCCAATTTTCTGCAAACTAGGAATGGGGCGCTCATTCTTTTTGTATCTTTGCAGATGATTCAAGCCATACAAGTATTAAGGTTTCATCTGTTGGAATTAGAGAAGGTAATTTCTCTAGCTTTTTCTCCTTTTGCTTCCCCCTTATGCCCAAACACACAGAGGGGGAGGGTTCAGAATGGCTGAAGTTCAGGCTTCTGAGACATTTGCATAAATGACTTTCTTTCTGGTAATTAGTGTCAAGGCCAATCTTAGCGTCCATTTCTCTTTTCAGTTTAATTACAATTTTAGCCACTAAAACCGGGATCACAAACGCCTTAGCCTTGTATTCATTCTTAATACCTTGCTGGCTTTGTATAAATAGTTGCAATTCTACGCATCCCCTTTGATGTTTAGAATGCTGTTGTGAGTTTGCAGGTTATATACCTCTGTGGTCTCTTCTCTTCTTCCTCCTCCTCTTCTTTGCTACCTCTGAGGGGGAAAAGTTTTGTTTAGTTTTAGTGAGTTTCTGGAAGACAGTCTGAGAGCAGCGGCAGGTCAGACACAGGAGAGAGGCAGAGGAGGAGGAGGAGGCAGGGAGTCTGGAGGAGTGGTGGGGGAGGCACTTTAACCGTTTTGCAGAGACAAAGCAGAGTTGATAGTTGTGTCAATTTCTTGAATCTGAGAATCCTCCACACACCCCACCTTCACACTCAAGAAAGGGTGTGGGATAACGTGATTTTGCTAGCTGTTCCATAAATTTCAGCAATAAAAACTTAATGCATTGTAATTCAAACTAACATTAAATTGCAAGCACACTGGGGTTTCTTGTGAATTTTTGCATGTCAGTGATGCCTGGGTCCTGTAAGAGACCACTCCACTTATGCCTAAATATTTTGAAGCAACCTTTTTCCTTTTTTTTTTTTTTTTTAAAAATCAATTCGATAACTTTTTGTGGCTGTAGGGTTTTTCCCCCATATCATGAGTCTTTTTTTTTTCTTCAAGGAAGCATCATAAAATATGCTTCTTATAGATAGAAACCCTAATGACAAATGTTACAGGGACTTGGGTTTTCAGGCATATATCCTATACCAACACAGTATTGGTCCTTTGGAGATATATATATATGTGTGTGTGTGTGTGTGTGTATGTATATAAATTTTTTCTTAGACATGTTGGAAAAGGATTTCTGATAAAGTAACTGGACGAAATTAAATAGTTTACCTTAAATGTCACCCACGCAGGTCACCTCTCTAATGGCCACAGCCCCGGGAGCCGATGAATTTAACACGGGTGTTGAATATGTTGTAGCCTGTGAATCATCTTGTCACTGTCAATTTTCTGCGATATCTCTATTTTGCAAGAAAAGAAAGTTATTCCTAATTCTGGATGCGTCTGAGGGTCTCTGGAGGACAATTGCCCTGTGTTTCCCCTATTTAGAAGTTTGGATCTCACAAGGGGGGTGGATTGCATTGTCAATGTCATTTATGAACTCCTGATTATATTTCCATTTTTTTATTTCTGTCATAATGTAGGTACACGAATTATGTGACAATTTCTGCCACCGGTATATTAGCTGTTTGAAAGGGAAAATGCCTATCGATTTGGTGATAGACGATAGAGAAGGAGGATCAAAATCAGACAGTGAAGATATAACAAGATCAGCAAATCTAACTGACCAGGTATGCACTTTTCAATTTCAACATCCCTGGGAGAAAAAAAAAAATCTGTATGCATATTGCTTGCTGGGTCACTACCACCTCCTTTTATTATTTGCATATGATTAAGTCCCTTTTAGATACATTTCCATCGAAATGAAAATTTTTGAATAATGTGGCTATTATTGCTTCATTAAGGCTGGCTCTGGGATTCGACCTGGAGAGATGAGCTTGTAAAAGCTTTGCCTGCAAACTTGACCTGTTTCTTGTCGCTTTTAATTTTTGTCTTTATTTTATTTACCCTCTATAATAATGGGAGTGTTAACTGCCAGTGACCGCCTCTGATTGTAGGGCTTTGTTCTGGAGCATTTTTTCCCCCTTCTATCTCGAAGAAAAGAAAAGTGTAGGGTCTGCTTATTTCTTATTTTATTAGGAATAAACCCAAGATAGGTGGTCTAAGAGAAACAGGGAGGGTTTGAAATCTAGCAAATGCTGGCTATTTTCTCCCTGTCTATACGGTTCATTAGCCTGTCTTGTCAGTTTTCCTCGGCCGAACGCTTCTAGACCTCACTGAACATTGCTTTGTGCAGTGCTCGCTGCAAGCTCGCCCATTTTATTGTACTAAATAGAGAAAATAAGACCAGGCCGAGGTTATAAAAACAGATAAATATGGACGTTTCTCCTCCTCCTTTCCACTCATCCTCCAGCTGGTACGTGCTCTGGGCCCTCTGGGTTGGCAGCTTTTGGAAGTGTCAGCGACAGGGGCGCCCCGGGACTCCCTCGGTGTGGCGGGTGGAGGACCTCGCGCCGCCCTGCTCTGATCTGCCGGCCTCTGCTTGCTTCGCCCCCTCCTGTCCTGTCCTCCCTCCAGGCCCTTCTTCCGCTGCTTTGCTAAGTGGGGACGACTTTTATTTGGAGTTGCTGGGGGGGGATTTCTCTCTCTCACCCCAACACCGATGTTTGCTCCCAGTCTCTCTCTCTCTCTCCTTCCCCCCTCCCTCTCTCTCTCTCTCTCTCTCTCTCTCTCTCCTGTCGCTGTATCTCTGGATTGGTCCAGAGGAGTTGCAAAACTGCACTGAAGGTGAAAACGTGAGGAGTGGGTGAGATGAAACAGGGCTCAGGACAGCTCTCGGTTGCGAATTGTGGCACCGTGTCTAAAGATTTGGGTGGCGGGCCTCCTGTGCGTCTCCACCTATAAGTGAAGGCCCAGAGTTGTTTTTCTTTCTGACTTGGCACGTGAGCCCCGTCTTGGGGGAGAGAGCAGCCTGCCTTTGTTAGGCCAAAGGACAGCCAGTCATGCAGAGTTTTCTTTGCAAGCTCTACCATGATCACGGTTGGCCAGCGGCTGCCTTGCAGACTCCTTGCCGGAATGCCCGACTCCTCGGTCTTGGTGTCATCTTAAAGTTTGCTTCTCTCCATATCACCCCCTTAAAAAAAATTCCCAGCTTGGATTTCTCTGGGTAACCCCGCGGCAGAGGCTGAATTCCTCCTTTTCCCACGAGGAGTGGAAAGCAGGCAAAGCTGAGATTTAAAAGCGCCAACGCGCCGGGTCCTTCCTACTAATTCGGCGAGTTGCAAACTTTCGGCAGTGTAGACGACACTCGGAACAGGCAGCCTGCGCGATCCTGGAGCGTCCCCACCGAGGTGGGAAACCTGCAGGCGGCTCCGGGTCCCGGCCCCGCCAGCTGCCCGGCCTCCCGCCTGGTTCAGGCCGCCAGCCCTCACCCCGGAGCTGTTAAATGCAGATTCCTCTGAGGAACCCTCGGGTAACTGCTGTTGAATAAAAATTGTAATCCAACAAGCCTAACTAGAAAATGGGATTCTAAAAGCTCCGGACTGCTGGGTACATAAAGCTATCTGAGCAAATTACAAGAATCGCTTAGGGGCATGAATGAAATCAACACTTTAATTGCCTCCAAAATGAAGATTTATACCCCATTTTCTCATCGAATCATTATTTTATTAAAGTCAAAGATAAAGGACCAGAGTTCGGGGTGTTTCGGGGGGGATACAAAATTGATAAAACATCATTCAGTTCTCCCCCTACTCCTTAGGTAAACTTCTGTTACTCAGTTACCTTTATTTGAGATATGCAGATTGGTAGGCAGTGGTCTTGGATAAAAATTCGCAGTTTATTCACCTCCCCACCTATAAAATGAGCAGTGTGTGTCCCGCTCCCGCCGCTTACAAGTGGGCTTCGCAGCTCTGGCTGAGCTCGTGGCACCGTTGGCCTGTGCGCGTGGGCGCACTCGTGTGACCCCTCGGGCTCACCGAAGTCTCCGTTGGTCGTAGGGGAGCAAACCCCAAGCTTGTGCTTTGGAATCGTCCGCTTCCCTGGAGCCAGGAGCGAGAGTGCCTGGGCTCCCTTTGGGGAGGAGCGCGCAGAGCTTGGGGCCCACGCGGGACTGTGCCTCGGCCGCGGGGTGGAGTTCCCCTGTCCTGGGAGTTGGGGACGGAGGGACGAGGCCCTAGGGCCGCCAGGTGGGCGCCAGTGCTACCAGCTGGAGCCGGCTCGCCGGTCCCCGGGGGCCGGGCCCGGAAAAGACGGCCTCGCCACCTGTCTGCGAATGCGGCCCAGCCAGTCTGAGCCCCGGTGGAGGGTGCGCTGCGGGACTGGATGCTTCAGGTGGGGTGCGAGCGCGGGGCCTCGTTAGCTCATTAACCCCTCTGTCTCTAGGGCCTGATGGCTGCGCGGTTTATTTTACTTTACTTTTCTCCTCGGAGGGCGCGAAGGCTGCCACCCGCGCGGGGACTTGGGATCCACGACTGTGGTACCAGCCGCTTTCCCGGAGGGCTAAGTCGGCGGAAATCTACTTGGCCTTGTAGTGTCGTTAGTTTGGTGGTATTTTTTGTTTTGGCTTTTTTCTTATCAGATTAAGAGGCCAGTAGAAGCCGTAATCTCGCTCCCACCCCACTCTCAACTCCCTGCCCCCCACTCCCAGACCCCGAAGTCCCAGGCCCGAGAGTCACCTCCCGCGGGCGCAGGCCTCCCGGGCGCCCTCTCCCGACTGCCACGCTCCCCGCTTGGCACGGACGCTCCCGACGCCCAGGGCCCGGGAGCAGCGAGGAGCCCCGGGGGCTTCCGAGCCTCGGCAGGGGTGAGGGCCGGGCTGAGACCCCGGGAGCGGGCGCAGAGGGGGCCACCGTGCGAGGTGTCGAGGCCAGGGTTGAGCCTGGCTGGCGGTGGAGAAGGACGCGGGGCGAGGGGAGGCGGGGCGCGAGTTGGTGGGACCCAGGGTGGAATTGGGGGCGCCAAGAGGGCTTAGGCGGGGAAGAATCTGGCTGCCCGGTCGCTAGACTTTAGGCCGCACTCCAGGAGGGAGCTATCGAATTAAGCCTTCCTTCGCAGGGCTGTTTGTGGCTCGCCACTCCTTGAATCTATAAGCATTTTCCATTTCAAGGAGGAGTCGAGAGAGGAGCAAGGGTCCCCGGGCCCCGAAGGCCACCAGCCGAGGTGGCCTGGCCTACTGGTAGCGAGCGGGAGTGGCTTTGCCTGTGCTCGGGCGCCAACCCGGGTTCCCCTACAAGCAGTGGGGAGCAAAGAAAAGGTCCCTTTGGATTACAATTTTTATTCAATAGCATCTCTCCGGGGGGTCCTCGGCTGCATCTGCATTTAACAGCTCCTGTGCAAGGGCTGGCGGGCTGCACAGGGCGCCCTGTTGCCTGTTAATCCAGATTTGTCTCTAATATCTGGGGAGAAGTAATGTGGCTCGCGGAGATGGAACCAGAAAGCCAAGCTCGCCAGGCGGGTTAAATGCCAAGTGCTGCTGAGCTCCCCGGGGAGGGGGGACAGCCGCCGGGGCTGCGTAGCCCAGGCTGCAAAGCGCCAGGCTTCTGGGCCTTGGGGATCAGGGGCAGCCCTGAGCCAGTGTGATTTGGTTCCCCAGTGGGCCAGGAAACCCAGGTGGCGATTGTTTTATTTGAAGAGTCCAAAATGTTGTTTCTAAAGCATAGTTTGAGATAAAATTCTTAAAACTGAACTTGATGGAAAGCACCCCTCCCTGCAAAGTGTGATGGGGATGCCTCCAAGGGAGATTTAAGCCTTCTCTTTTGGGGAGGTGTTACTAAGGGATGGGGATGGGGAGGCCTAATATTCTTGATGTATTAGATCTGCTGCTTTAGGGGAAGAAAAAAATAGATGAGGCTATGGAATATTTACTAATACTAGGAATGCAAGCAATTTATTTTCATCCAATAAGAAAACTGGATACAAACATCGAGGGACAGGAAAATGGTCCCTTTGTCAGTTAGTTTGTTTCTAAATGCTTACACATGGACACATCTTATTTAAGTTGTAAGTACTTTTAGGGTCTCAGTTAATGCCTTAATCCTGGAACCTCTGTGTCCACAGGCCTTGCAAGTGATGGGGTCTTGAAACCATCTAACTTTATTTTGATTGTTATTGTGAGTCATGGAGGGTACTCTTAATTCCCTTTGGAAATATGTCAAAGGGAAATTATGGCAAGATTCTCTTTAATGATTAAATAATAAGGTGTTGACTGCTTGTCACTACAGTGGCTAATTGGGATGTTCATTCTAGGCCCTTTGTTGCTTAGTATCCTTTGATTTCAAAGATAGTTGTTTACCAGGTGTGTTTTTATTGTTGTGTTCTGATTGGCTCTTTGTGTGTATTTATGTGTGACTGTCAGACTAGGGATGTATTGATTCTTATTAGGGGCATGTCAAAAACATTTGAGAGGAAAAAAAAAAGAAGTACAGGTAGGTTGAGATCAATTACATTGTTAAATGTCTCGAAGTCTAAATGCTAATACTACAGAAGTTATTCCCTTTCCTAGTTTCTCTGTCTGTCTGTCTCTCTCTCTCAGTGGAAGTCTCCAGTGCAAGTTCTATGGTTAATAGAAAGCAATGATACTAATGCTACTTTGTACAAGGTAAAGCCCCATAACAGTAAC
This sequence comes from Physeter macrocephalus, assembly GCF_002837175.3. Classification (NCBI taxonomy): domain Eukaryota; kingdom Metazoa; phylum Chordata; class Mammalia; order Artiodactyla; family Physeteridae; genus Physeter; species Physeter macrocephalus. The sequence goes on from NC_041225.1 coordinate 81,259,263, forward strand.
TATTGTTCAGTGATTTAACTAGCTCTGTGGCAATAGGTCACTCAAATAGCAATCCCTTTCCCACCAGAATGACTCCATTGCTCATGATTTGGAATAGAGTGGTTGTGTGGACTCTTGCTATCGGTCCTAACATAGAGATTTTTATTAGAAAACATGGAGAAGCTTAAATAGTAGAAGAAGAAGAGAAGGAGGAGGAAGAAGAAAAGGCATTAAAATACGGGCCCTGCTTTCAAAAAAGTAACTGAAATATCATGCTGTAATTGCCCAACTTTGAAAATAAACAAATTTTAAATCATTATGTTTTCAAACACTCGTATGTTTAAATGTTAAAATGTTTGTCATAGTCCGAAAGATTTAAAACACAGCTGTTGCCGGGTGATGGATGGAAAATTATGGAATAAAATTCCGTATTCTTAAAAACAAAGACTATCTGTGGTCCCATAGTAGAAACATAGGTTTTTTTAAGGCCAAGTGTTTGGCCTTAAAGTATTACCGAGGGGCCTACTGTTATAAAACTAGCTTACCTTCCCTCGCAGGTGGAGTTGGAGAAACTGAAGAAAGCATAACAAGTTGTATTAAGACACTTATAAATGAAAATGCTGTCAAATGAATTCAAGTGAAGTATATTCACATTGGTAATGCTATGCTTGCCATTGCAATAGCAATATTTTCTCATGAAATGTAAATATGTCAAACCAATGTGAAATGCTTAAGTTTTAATAAGTGATCATTTAATCAACAAACACAACCCGAGCATGTATACAGAAACTTTTAAAGAAAAGTCGGCATACAGCCAAATTCCTACAGGGACTAGAAAGGAATGATCAAAAAACGAACACAAAATAAGACTTCCTGTAAGAAGGTCTATAATTCAACATTATTTGACTCCACTGTCAGGGAAATAGTTGAAGGATAGTAAACTGATAGCATTCTCAGTCATTTTTGTTACACAGTCTTAAATGTTTGCAACTATAGCATTTTCCATGGCCTTTTTTGGATTATGATATCTGTTATATTTGTATCAAAGTAGCACTTGAGTTTATGTTATAATTGAAACAGATGTTTTTGCCATTTCTCCTGAGTGCAAAAAATTAATTTAATATTTAAAAATGACATCAAAACTATGGGAAAGTATTCTTTTACAAATAAAGAAATAAAAATAGAATACATGTGACACAGTGTATCTGAGAGTTGTGTAGATGGTAGGCCTGAAAGTTTTCAAAATCCCAAGTAAAACAACACCGCTGTAAATCACGTAGGGCTTGGTGTCCTTACTAGTCAGGAAACATCAGGATATTGGTACCTGTTAAAAAGTTAGGGTCTAAAACATGAAATACAGACTCACAATTTGAATTGAAATAATCATTCCAAAATTTGACTTTGGGGATCCAGTAAAAGTTTGGATATTTTACTATCTTACATATTTGTGAAGAAACCTCACGTGTATGAAATCAGTTTTGAAAAATTCAAGCAGACGAATATGTGTATGTAGTGTAAAAGGTAAAAAGACTCCCTCACTGTATCCTTAATTTAATATGCCATGATTTCAGGATTATGGGAATTTGGGAAAGCTTATTGAAGTCTTAAACAGCCTCTCCAGAAAGTAGACCTATATCGGGCAATTGCTGGATTTCCCACACTTCTAAATTTGACATTTTAATAAATGGTAGAAAAGCTACCATGTGAAATAAGCGAGTATATATTCATTTAAATATTTGAAACTAGAATCCAATTTCAGTCAATTTAATGCATTCATGTGTGCAGAATTAAAACAGTTGGCAACATTTTGCTACACTCTCTCTGAACACTCTTTTTCCAAATAGCATTTCTTAATCTAGGAAATATGTTCTTGTTAAAGGAAAATACAAGAGTGCAAATCTTTTGAAACTATTTTATATTTCTGGACTTCTTGGTTCAGAATTCCTAAAACTGACTAAAACATATCAAAAAGAGTTTATTCCCTGTTGAAAAAACACTTTTTTTTTTTACATTTATTGAATTATATACCTATTGTTTATTGGTATCATGAGTACATACAGTTAAATACAAATTATAACCAGAACTAAGTCATTAACTCTTTTTAAGTCATGCAATAACCATACTCTGGCTTTTCCATGCACCACTGTATATGGCATAAACTAATGCAGGATAACTAAGTTGTGAAAATAAATTGTATATTATTTGCAATCCTCAAAAATACATTTCTCCATTGATTTATTCCCTTGATAGTCTCATGACTCCATTTACAAGTAATAGGATTTATAATCATGAGGTAAAGAACTGTGAATGTGAAATGTTATGGTTTTTTAAAAAAACTTAAATGAAATTGTATTTTTCCACAGAAGGGAAATGCTGTTACTGTTAATAAGTTTACTAAGTACTACTGTTAAAATCACTGCAACTTTTTATGAGTTTAACAAGTTTAAGCAACATTTTGTAGTCTTCTTTTTTCCCTTCATTTTGACACAATATCAAGTCTTAAATTTTACAATGGATTTAAACATACATGATTCTGACTCATTTAGAAGATAGTAGTAAGTAAATAATTAACATTTTGAGTGATATTAGAATGATTCCTTGACAACATATGCTAACTTAGAATTAATTGTTATCATGAATTCCCACTTCTATAGATTTTTCCTCACATTTTACAACACAACATGATTGCATGCTCATTATTCATTAGCTGTAAATGTCTGGGTTGTTGGTTGTTATTTAGCAAGACAGAGCTATAGCTGTTTCTTTTTCATATCACTTTTTCCCCACTGACTGGCAAGCCTCCTATGCCTGAGATTTGAACTTGAACTAGTTTGCTAGGTCTTGTTTCCCTATTTGAGTACCTTGTGGGTTACTACCCACATGTGGGTTTATTTTCCTGAGAAGATGAAAAATGTTCCTCACTTTAGAACAGGAATGAATAGAAACCAAAGTCATCAAATATTCCCAAACTGTGCTTTACAATTAGGTGAAAAACTGAAAACTGTTATTCTTGCTTGCTTTCCCCAGGGCTGTGAATACTTGATGTAAAGATTCACATCAGCCTCTTCGTGCTCTTCCCCTTAAGGCCTAAATGTTTGTTTTCAGTGACTGGATTCTTAACTGATAGTCCATATTTGGTCCCAGACCTCCATGATTTGCATTTTATTCTGCATTTGCATTCACATTATGTCCCATAGAAACTCTTTAAAGTCAAGTATGTTTATGACTATTATGAAACTCTGGAAAATGAAGTTTATAATGAAACTGACATAGTCATCAAAAGGACAATGAAGGGAGCAATTTGATGTAAACCCAGAGTTTTCTTATTCGGTCCCAGCTTGTAAAAAAGGCTTATTTCTCTTCTTTTAAAAACATTAGAAGCTGAATGAATAAGAATTTCTTTGACAATAAAACTCCTCTTAATGGCTCCATAACTATTTGGATGTGTTCTCGAATGTTAACTTAATTTGACAGACAAGCTATAATTAACTGTGACCTATAGTGTTTTCTGTAATTCAGAGACTATTCCTTAGCAATCTGAAAACTTAATTTCATACTAAATGGTGTACAATGTCTGCGGGTCTAAAGGCGTACTTCCACTATTTTTAAGAAGTGGAAATAGTTTGTGTGTCTTCTGGGCTTCAGAAAGGGAGATACTTCGGGGGTGGGGAACTAACAATTTTTACTGCGTAAAGTCCTAGCAAACTACCTAGTGCACATGGGTTCTTTTTGAATTTTTAATTTTTTCGTAGCCTTCCTTTCTATTCAGTGCAATGTTAAAATTATTCACACAAAGGAAAATAAAATCCACTGTGTGTTTCATGGGACAAAAACTCATACATGACATTTTAAGTCTAGGTATTTCATTGATCATAAAAAGCAGTACTGTACAGAGAGAGTTAAGAATTGCAGCAAATAGGTAAATTAGCTATGATGCTACAATCACAACAGAAACTTTAGCAGTAAAATTAAATTGGGCATTTTGCGTTTAGTTGGAACATTTACATTTACTTGAAAGTTCCCACCAGATCTGGGGTTCTTTTAACATCCCCTCCCCACCCCAGCTTAAGAATATTTTAGCGTTAAGAACTTTGTGATAACTCACCATTGGACATTACTTTTATTTGAAATTGTTCATTCATAAGAGACTTCGTCTCCTGAGTAAGCACCCTGCCCTTCACTCTTGAACAGTTCAGATAAACGTATTATTTATTTACAGTCTTTTGTATACATTATTTATGGGAAATATGCTATAACTCTACAGAGCATATGGAATTTATCTTTGCGAGATATGCGTCGCATCTCTGCCAAGAGTGGCATAGCCCTGAGTAGATAATAAGACTGCCCTCAGTGTACAGATAAACATCATCTCTTATAGAGTCAGTACGTGTTAGCATTTCATAATAACAGGCGCAAATGCATTTTTCCACTTTCATTTTAATTGTTTCTTGGCTCTAGCTTGTGCCAAAGAGAATCCGGAATTTCACATTTTGAATTGATCTGGGTGATTAATATATTTGAGGGGGAAAATAAGATATTGAGTAGCAGAATCATTTAACCCCTTCATTTCTTTCAGCATGCTTCCCTGTCCCTTCCTTAAGACGTTTACAGTTTTCTGAAGAATCTCGTCCATGACATTTTTAACACTGGTTGTATATTTGGTGGCTTGGCCTATTGTTTCACCTTATTGGGACGCTTTATAAGCTGTATTCAAAACACCAAGAAAAATATCAGGCTCATTGTGCCCTGTACTTCCTTGCACAAAATAATAGAGACGTGTAGACTGCGCTTGTTCTATGCATATCAAGTGTATTGTTGGTGCTCAAGTACTTTTTATTCTAATAATTATTCAAAGCCAGGAGCAATCTGCATCTGAGAGAGCATAAACATTTTTATTCTGGAGTTTGGGATTTGCAGCAACTCAATTTTATTTTCCAAATTACCCTGCCATTTCAATTAGGTGCATTGTTCTTCTCTCTACTGTTTCGACATTCTAAAGGTTTGCTTGCCACCTAAGAGAGAGCGTTGCTTGAGTATTTAATATTTATTGAGGGAATGTAAAGAACATGCCAATAGAAAAAGAGGAGAATAAAACATTAAGAAATCGATTATGGGGCTTTTCTTCACTTGTAGTATACTTCTAATACTCCAAAAACTCTATAACTGTTAAAATAATACAAAGAGCCTCAAGAATAATAGCCCTGGGTATGGAGGAAGAATGGCATTCTTATTAACTGGAATTCCTTAAAAAGTACACCAGTGGTACAACTCAGCCTCCTGCTTCTGGAATTCACAGTTGCTTTAGTTGATCTCTCAGTTAAAGGCCTTGAACTACAGAGAACTTAGCCAATCTAGGAACCAGAAACACAAATTAAATTTCGGGATCCTTTGAGAAAGGCCTCGCTAATGATTTTACCGAGATAAATAATGAAGGGAACAATCTACTCCCCACCTCCAAATTTCACACTGTGAGAGGGCTTGAAAATTCAAAAATCCTTGAGGAATGATGATACTTAGAAAATAAAATTTGATTGAAAGTATAAAAACTGGCAGCACTTCTAAAACACACACACACACACACACACAAACACACACACGCACCAGAAAATTAGAAAATACCCTGTTGCTAATTGTTAGTGGAAATCAGTGGTAAATGTAAGTTTCCGCTAGTCTTTTATCCAAAGCGTAATGCTGTAAGGTAGTAGAATAAAACATGACTGCATCTTGGCTGAATTCTTGTTGCCTTCTTGTGTCAAAATTATGGATTTTCTGGTCTGAGAGTTTAGAAGTAGAAGATTTCAGAAACACTTGAAAGAGAGTGATGAAGGGCATTGATGGTAATTTCGAGTTACACAACCTTTCATTACAGGCTGGCGGTATCCCAATAAAGTATATACACAACGCAGGCTGTGCTGTGAGGGGGTAAGTCACTTCACCTCCCCAAGCCTCAGTTTTATCATCTGTAACATGGGGATAAAGAACCCACTTTACTGAGCTGCATAAGAACTAAGTAAGAATGCACATAAAGCATTTAAAACAGTAAACCCTAAAAAGAACCTTACATAATATTTCATCTTCTTACCTGGACAGTCTGCCCAGCCTTCAACAACATGAATCTGATTTGGGGAGAGGAGATTGGGTAGTTGTTAATGGGGTGTGATTTTATAGGCCATTATATAATTGTAGAGTTTAAGCAAAATACTGTCTTCATTCCTTTTAGGAGGGGTGGCTATTATTCTGATTTCATCATAGTGTGAAAGGGGACTGGCCACTCAGATGTGTGGCCAAGATAGGACAGTGAATCACTACAGATTTGTTTTTAGGTTCAACTTCAAATAACAGTTACGTGCAGATCTTGTACTGAGTACTTTTTTCCCACATTTCTGAGTGCAAATGCTTCCTGGCTGAGGTCCAGTTGCTAACAAGATCTCGGTATCTACTTGTACTCAGGATACAATGTTTTTGGCCTTATTGGATGTTCTTTTAGCTAGGATGCTTGCCTAGAAAATGTGTGGTTTGAAGTTGTTATATATAGGACACTTCTGAGTTTATTTTATCTTAATTTGTTTGCAGAATGAGGCGCACTGAATACTGAGTTACAAATGTAAAATAAAACATTGGGAAGCAGGCAGTCTTATGAAAGGAACTTTATAACACCAGGTATGCTGGCATATAATTTACAGATTCTTCTGCCACTCCTACATAGCAGTGATAGAAAATCAGCTAAATTTCAGCGGAAAGTTCTCAGCAGATAAATGAAGAGTAAGGTTTGAATTATTTAGGTACAAATATTTGGAAATACAGTGGTGGCAGTTGGATTTGAGGTTTTTTGTTTTTGTTTTGTTTTTTTAAACATTTAACTGTGAATTATAGTTCACAGGCACAATTTCAGGAGTAAAAGCATATAGAGTCAATATAGGAGTTTATTTTTATTAATAGTATGCCAGCCATAATACAATAGCATAGGAAAGGAAAGGTTATTAGGACGTAAATTACGTACTTTTACTAAGATTCCGAGTGTAATGAGGCTTTAACTTCTCTTTTGTTCTCCACAACAAACTGCTTAGTAGAATTTGAACCTTCAGTGCACTTGAACCATCTTTAGTTCTGCATCTACTTTGCAGTTTTGAGATTTGGGTAAAACTGGTATCACCTCTTTGTAGCAGTTTCCCTTTGGGTGTAATTTTTCTTTTTCTTTGTAATTGTCTGAATGTCCCTACCCCATGTACGAATCTATATCCTCTTCTGAGACCACAGTGGGGTCACTAAGGGATGGTGTTGGCATTGATTCTCAATGACGAAAAATTGGGCAAAATGTATCAGTGCTGTGTGGATATCATAAGGAAAGCATTTGGAATATTTTGGGTGGTGTTTTATATCTGTCGTCGTTTTCCTTCGCATTGTCAATTCATGTATAATTTCCTGGATGAATTATTGCAACTCTGCAGATTAGTAATGACCCGAGAGCGTCAGAGTTGTGACCTAAAAGATATTGGGCTGTGGGAAAGTAGGATTTTAAGGAGCTTTCGGGGAGTGACCCATCGTGCTGGGCCTGAGCTTCCTAAGCTCACTACCCTCCCTTCTGCCTTGAGTATTGGGAGAATGAGGCATGGATATTTGCAGGAGAGTAGGCAAAATAGTTAAGGGCTAGGAGATTTTAAAAATGTATCTGACTGCCTCGCTGCTTTAGATTCCATCACAATGTAATTGAAAACACTAAAATCAGTTCTCTCCACGTTCTTTTGCCCTATTCCTGATGCATGTGATGGGTGCATGGCTCTGTGTATAGATGAAAGTGCACTTGCGTGTCCCCCCCATGTCTGAACCAGAGGCTTCGGTGATTCCTGGAGCTCAGACAATGACCTGATACAAAACTTTTCATTTAAAGATGAAATTACTCCTTGGAGAATTTTCACCAAAGGCAAAACACAAAAATTCTTCTCCTCCTCTCTACACGCCCCATTACACAGAGATAGAGGATTTAATGTTTGAAAAATTATCATTTTTGTAGGTTTCATTTGTGGGACGTGAGAGCTGGGAAATATAGAACTCAGTGTAACAGATGCTGTCTCTGCCTCCACAAACTGCCCACTCCTGCTATCATGCAATTGTGTGTGTGTGTGTGTGTGTAAATGTATATACATATATATGTATACATATTTAAAGCAATACATCAGAGTTGCTAAGTTGTTAAGGTTTTAGAACTCTACCTTATTTGATGCTGAGTTAGACACACTTATGCTATACGTCAAGATACCGGCTGGCACCAAGGTTGTGAGCACCATAATTAAGGGATAATTGAATAGTCCTTGAGGTGCATTTCTAGATGAAAAGTCCACAATGGCAAATATGGTGGGGCTGGACCTGTGAGAAGAGGAAGGGTGGTGTCTTGGGGAGAGCCGCAGATCCTGAGAGGGGATGCTGGATTCCCATTGTCTCACCACGAATTTACCATCTGCCCGGAGTCACCAGAATTACCCTCAGGCCTCTATTAAGCGGGGGTAATAAGCGCATTGTATCGCAGCATTAAAAGGGGGCCCAACAAGAACCCTGGCAGGCCGGCAGACTTGGCCAAGGCAGGTGGTAGAGGCGGGGACGGGGAAGGAAATGAGAAAAAGGAGAAGTGTGTGAGGGAGATAACCTTTGAAAGAGTCTGTCTCCCTGGCACGTGAAGGCCACCACCAGGGACCGCCCCAGAGCCCGACAGTCACCTCCCGAACTTTATCATCTTTCAGCAGGACCGAGGGTGGACTTAGAAAAGGTTTTGCCTCCAGACCATTCCCGAGCACGTTTCAACGTGGCCCTGATCCGCAATATGTGTGCAGGCTGCAGTCTTAATCTGTGAGCTTCTGGCGTTTAAAAACATATACAATCTTAAAAGGGAAGGGGGCAGTTTTACTGTGTTAAAACAAAGCATCCTGCTCAAACTTGTCCTGGTTAAATGAATTTTGCTTAATGATTTCCAGGGATGTTTTTGGAAATCCGTATAAAGAATTTTACGTTTTCTTGGAATTATCTGAATTTGCAGCTGGATAGTAGGTTTTGAGAGGATCAGGCTTCACTAGAGCGGGTTTTGCTAGAGCAGGACTCTAGCAAATTGAAGGTGCGATTTGGCGGCCAAGTGTGTAGAGAGCTTTCTGGTATGTTTTGGTTATCAAGCAGATGCCGGTGGGAGCCACCAAGATCTTCAGACAGGAGTTTCAGCACAGCGGACTTTAGATACTCATAAATAAAAAAATTCTCAGGATCCCCAGTTTCTCAGCTTCATGTACACACAGGTAACATGTACCCCTTTTCATAGGAGGACCTGGACCCCTTTGTCCTTACTGCTCTGTGTTTGGGTCTTTCTGGTGCCTTTTCTTCAGATGGCACCATTGGTTGAGAGACACATTGAAGAATCATACCTGCTGAAGTTATGTGCCTTTAAGGATCCTGAGAGACACTGTTTAGACAGAGGTGAGAAGTCTAGGGAGGGGGAATAATTAGATGTGGCTATGCTGGCGGTGTGGCATGGTGGCATTCGGTGAGCCCGTCGGCTCTGCCTCATGGACCAGGGCAGGTAGGTGTGTGCACATGCGTGTGAGGATGTGTGCAGATGTAGGGGTGTGAGCATGTGTACACGCACATTGGTGCGTTCCCCACGTGGACGGGGACTCCCCTGGTCTGGAGGGCCTGGGTTGTTCACTTTTAGAAGCGAGCCAGCTCTTTCAGGCCACTAGAGATCATTTACTAAAGAGGCCCTGGTGGCTTGAAAAAGTAAATGTACTTCCCCAAAGAGAAAGCCCATTGATAGGTGCAGACTGAACTTCAGATTTTGAACACTGTGATCATTTCATCAATTTCTACATAGCTGCTAGCTGACCTCTGCAGAATCAAGATCCCGAGACTCTCATTTATCCACCTTTTTTAAGTGGGACTGGTAGGGTAGAAATTTTGAAGGAAAAAAACCTCACTATTTTGGCCTGAAAAAAAACAAAAAATGATTCTGGCATCATACCGATGTGATGAAAAACCAAGTGCAATAAAACGTCAAAGTGCTTCGTAGACTGTAAAGTGATTTATAAATATTAGGTATCAAATGAAACTCGATGGGGTGGGGAGGAGCAAACCACCTGTAAAATCATGTTATTTGAAGGTGAAAATAAGATCAGTTTGCATCCCCTGAGCACACACCAGCTGGGAGATAGCCCAAGGCATGGCGAGCTGTACACGAAGCCAGCTCGGGTTAACCGTTCTTTCCAGAAGGTCCATAAACTGAATGCACCTGTATGTAGATATTTCAGGGTTGACTAGGTCAACCTACATTGTTCGTTGTTACTTTATTATTGTCCCATTAAAAGCTATAGTAGGTGCCACTTGCTGCACGCCTAGAAATCGATGTATGCTGTGTCTGCAGAGGAGTATTTTCTTAATCCTTATTTACGGATTAGGCTGTTAAGGTTACAGAGGTTGTGACTAGTCTTCAGACCATGTAAGTGGTCTAGGATGTGTCTGGCTTCAAATTTACTTTCTTTTGCCTGTGTTATCTTGCAACAGAGTATTATTATATTATATTTTTATAGTGGTGTACATTTGTGTGAATGCAAGTATGGCAGGTGTTTTTTAATTGCGCAAGTCTTTTTTAGATGTTTTATGATGTTTAATATAGGGAATCACAGTATCAGGTGACAATAGACATCCTCTATAAATCACTTGTTATTCATTTATTCATTCCCAAACATATTTGTGTCTAATGACATTTTCCTGGGATGTAGGGAATTGGGATGAAGAAGATATAGTCCAGGACTTCAGAACATTTATAGTGTAGAATTATAGACAGGCTCAACAGGTCATCACACAACAACATGAGGATGAAATGGTAGAGGTGTCCATGAGGTACTCTAAGTGCTCGGGGAGGGGAGCCTCCCTCATCCTGGGGGAAGGTTGTGCGTGTATCAGGCTAGACTTTCTGGGGTGGTGATATCTGAACTGTGACTTCATTAGCAAGTAGGAGGTAATCAGGGGCCAGGTACAGCAGAGCAGGGCATTCCAGGCAGGGGAGAAGGATGAGGAGGGCCCAGAGGGAGAAGTTGAACATATCTGCCAGAAATCACATGCTGAACACAAGGAGCAAGGAGAGGAATGGTCCCCAGAGGGTAGACTATGAAGGGCTTTGTGTACCAGGTTAAGGACCTGAAAATGTATTCTGTAGGCAGTAGGGACCAATTCATTTATTCAACAAACATTTCCTGAGTGCCAGCCAATTGTCGGGCACTGTGCTTGATAACGCAGGATGCAATGGTGAACACAACAGACACGAGCTCCTGTCCTCATGGAGCTTATATTCCAGTGAAATTGAACTCTTTTAAAGCTGGGGAGTGACTTGACTTGAACTCTTTAGTGCTGTGAGGGCCTTAACAAGAACAGTAATCACTAAGATGAAACATGAGAGAAATGGATGAGACTTGATGACTGATTGGATGGGAAGTTTGTGTGAGAGAGCGAGAGAGAAAGGTGTCATGCATGATTCTCACAGATGGTTTATACTAAGGGGTCCCCAAGCCCTGGGTCACATAGCAGGAGGTCAGCAGCGGGTGAGCGAGTGAGGCTTCCTCTGCTGCTCCATTACCCCCTGAACCATCACCCCCCACCACCACGTCCGTGGAAGAATTGTCTTCCATGAAACCGGTCCCTGGTACCAAAAAGGTTGGGGACCGCTGGTTTATACTGTGGGTGGATGTGGTTATACCCACTAGGATCAAGAACAAAAAGGGATAAGTCGCAGGTTTGGTGGGGAGACGAAGAGTTTCACTTTGGACTTGTTGAGTCCTTCGTGTGGAGATGGCTTCACAGGGAGTTGGGCATACAAGTCTAAAGCCCAGAGAGGAGGTCCAGAGACTCAAATTTCAGAGCATATGGGTGACACCTCAAATCACAGTGGTGAAAAGAATAGTCTTAAGGAAAATGTGGAAAGTGATACGAGGACTTAAAGGATGTCCAAAATTAAGGCATAAATGGAAAAAGGATTCAGGGAGGGAAGAAGAAAAAAAGTCACCAATGGATGGCTTTATTGAGGAGGAAGGATAGGTTGGAAAGTTGCAGTTTGTCTGTTAGGTTGGTGGAACGGTCACAAAGCATTGATTGAGTCCTAAGCATGCGCTATATACTGTGCTGAGCCCGAAAAGTACAAGACGGGGACAATTCTCCTCCCTCGCCCTGGAGGAGCCTGTAGTCAAGGGGGTTATTGCTTCTATTTCGCTACCAGATACCAGTACAATTGCCTTATCAATAAAATATACCACTTGATGAATTTTAGCCTATCATTATTTTTTTTTAAAAAACCCTTATTTTCAAACGTTCTTGAGTAGTGGTAGAGGAATGGGAGTGTTCAGGCTGTTGAAGAGAGAAAAAAATGGGGAAAATCACAGACTCGCTTCAAATATTTAAAATGACTGCCTTTTGGGGGCCCCAGAACTAGACAGACTATGAGTGGAAATTAAAGGGAAATTAAATTGGTTTCCATATTATGTGATATATTTATCCATTGACTAAGGACTTTCTGATGGAGTGAAACCCCTAGCTGGCTGCCTCCATTTATGACATATGAAATGATGTCTGGAGGATCTTTGGCTGTCAATGTCAAGTTAGAATGCAGACTCCATGATCTTTAAGGTCTTTCTAGCCCTGGTTTTTCCATCTAGCCCTGTGAACATCTCCTAGAGAAATGTTCTCAAACTTTCAAAGAATCACATACTCCTTTGAGAATCCCGTGAAAAGTTATGGACACTATCCCCAGGAGGGAAAAATGCAAGTAGGTACATAACACAATTATTGTTAATGCAAGACCCCCAGCTGAGGTCTTCTATAGGAGGTCCATGGACTTCAGGTTAGGACCTCTTGTCTTAATGGATTTCTAATAGATGAAAACATAGACTTTGCTTACTCTGAAATTACGTACATTGAAGAAAAGGGCTCTTTGGGACCTAATTTAGAACCATGACTGAGATTTGCTATACATCTAAGGCAATGCATCATTGATTTCATTCTGTCAACCTTACTTTACAAGTGGCCCCAAGCAACTCACAACTTCACAGATATATGTCCATAATCAAATGCACATATTTTATTTAAAAAATAGTAACGGTGTCGTTTTGGTGTAACTGCATATAGTCACAGAGATATGTTATCGTAACTGAGATTCTCTGGTAGGTGGATTTGGGAGGAGTTCTTTCTGATTAGAGCTGTCTTACATATTTGTACTAGAACAGTTCATGAGCTATTTCTGATACTTGGACTTTAATCACGCTTAATGAACTGAACTAAGCATAATTCTTGTTCTGTTTTGGTAACCTTGTGGATTTCTCCTAACGCTCAGTTTTGTATGACTACAGTGTTCTTGAAATGCTAATACCCCAAATGCTAATTCAAGGGAGGGCCACAAAAGTTAGATTTCATTTCAGAGAAGTGCATTCAGTATCGCAGGCCTTTCTGGAAGAGCAAGGCTGTGAGAAGAATGATATTAGGTGGAAAAGATTGGCTCCTACCTTTGGCGAGCAAACAAATTTAAACATATAGGTTGCACAAAATTTGGATAAACTGAGGTGGAATCCAACATTTCTTGCATGAATGCCTGTATAATGTGGCGATAGCTGTGAGAAAAGAGGAGCCCGGCATCTAAGACCCAACACAATGAAAATGCAATGAATCGGAATGCCTCACAGATCATAGCGGAATCAGAATTTCCAGCAAGGAAAATCTTTTCATGGTGAATTAAGTGGTGGATGAAGAAAAATGGTGATGAAAAAAGGTAGGCGCAGATCACAAACACTGGGCTCAGGGCTCAGGGCTGAAGATTTAAGAACCTTAGCTAAAGCTATGCAGAATAGAATGTGGAAAATTGAATTTACTAAACAATTAAGCATTGAATTAATCTACATCCTGCACAGTAGAAAAGTGGGGGAGGGAGCAGGGCAGAGCTGAATAAATCAGTGGAGCTCATTAAAAGATAGTGAATATATCAGGTCTGTTGTAGCATAAAGGAGGACAGTTTCCTGTGTAACATGGAACCAATCTTTGGTTCGAAGTCACCTTTCTGGAGTCCCAGTCTTAATCAGATTAACAGACATGCTTCTGATGAGGTTAGTCTGTTGGTCTGTATTTCAGCTTGTTATCGCTAGCTTTTCTATTAATTACAAGTCAGATCACCAGTCCACAATAGTAGTGAGGGACAACATAAATAAAATGAGAGGGCCCAGGAGATGTCACTCGCAGGATCTCATGCATCCTGAAACTCCCACGGGTTCCTGCAGCCTCCCACATGCCTTGCCAGTCTTTTGTTCAATTACAGTTAATGCAATAGTTTGCCATTTTCTCCTTCTAATTATATTTTCAAGTGGGATTTGTAGCACATAGAAAAACATCCTTTTACATGTCGAGGCACCGGGGTTTTGTGCCTGGCATTGTCTGTCCCCTGGGTGCTGTACCATTCTTTCTGCAGAGCTCTGAATAAACAAGTCCCCCTTTTAGAGCTGCAGTTGTACAAACTGAAAATTTATGCATTAACTGTTTGCATTCTGAGCATGTGTTCCAGATTGCGTCTTACAGCATTCTTTTGGCATGCTGCAGAATGCGTGTTTGTCAGAAGCACTTCTTTCACAGCTCACATATCTTTCAATCACAGAATCAGCGGATCAATTAGCACTGTTTTTCAGAATATGCATAAATGGTTGAATCAAACACACAAGTGGTGCGTATCTTTCTGTGACTTTATTTCATTTTTTGGGCTGCGGTCATCGTTTGGCCAAGATTACAGAGCAGGTGGCAGGCAAACATCCTTTTCAGGAACAGTGAACCTCTTCCTTTGATTCTTATATAGCACGACTCTTAGATGGGATCTTTACTTTTCTCTCCCTGGGTGTCTGAAACATTTTGATCTGCTCAGTTCTTCTTATCTTCTCTGGGATATGGAAATACTTTTCAAGAAATAAGCAAAGAGTCTTTGGTTTTGCTAGGCGTATTTAAAATGTTGGGAGGGTCAGTAACTTCACTACTGCACAGTCAGGAACCATGACATTCAATGACCGAAATGATGTAGACATATTTTACATACAAGATCATCGTGCTGTCCCGCTGGTAATCTTGAAGACAAATATCCCTTCCTAGCCAAGAATCAGCTTTCTACTCTGCATCATCCCTACTGTGCAGGATGACCAGTGACTCATAAGGCTGTTTTTGAAAGCTAGCACTAAAAGCTAATTAAAATCTTTTCTGGTGATAAAGGGAGATTTGGGAGAAGAGTCGCCATGATTGTTTTCCCCAAGAATTTAATTTACAGCCAGTTTTTTCCTATCTGAATGATACTTTCAAATGCACCCAGTGATAAGAAGCAACATCTGTTTTCCCTTCAATAGTACAAGAAGGCTCGGCATGGGGCTGAGTGTACACAGTCCATGTGAATCTATTGTTACTCTCATTTCTTTTTGTCCCTGTGCCTGGTCCATTTGCCATGTACCATCCGGCAAACAGCTGACACATCCTAGCTATTATGGACCCCGACCTAATTGTGAGGTCTTAAAAGCTCTGCCATGTTTGCCTTCTAGGATGAATCAGAAGCCTCTACACACCGCAGTGTTACAGACCACCACTCTCATTTTGCACTTTTAGAGTAGCAGACTGTTGTGCCAGAGGGTTGCTTGACATTAGAAATACAGTCGGAAAGAAGTGGCAGCAGTTTCCCCCCTCCCCCCTTCTTTGCCTGGAATGTTTGTGTTTTCCTTAGTGATAAAGCATGCAATTACTTACGGAATAACTATTGGTAGACATTATTTTAGCTTCGAAGCGGAAATTGGCAAATGTTAGATGCTCCAGTGGAGCTCTGAGCTGGCGCCATTAGTGAAGGGGGACGGGAAAGATGACGTGGTTGTCCATTCCAGCCCTCCACCACTTTGTCACTATGAGAGGGGACCCTGCCGGGACCGCGTTAACAGACCACTCTATTCAGATGTCTGCTTTGTGCCCTCACAGCCCTCTTGGAACAGAGATCACGATGACACGGCATCTACCCGCTCAGGAGGAACCCCGGGCCCTTCCAGCGGGGGCCACACATCACACAGTGGGGATAACAGCAGTGAGCAAGGTAGGGGAGCTGTTCTTGTTCGTGTCATTTTTCAGGGTTGAAAAATTAGAAATGTCTGGTGAGCGACTCTTTATACAGTTTTTCCTAGAACATAAACCCCATGTAATATGAGAACCGGCTCATCTTATTTTATTCCTCTCGACCCCCTTCTTCTTTCTCTGCCAGACCAGCTGCCTAGCTGCCTGTCTCCTGGCCACCTCCATAAAACAGGGTCAGTGAATGGACTGAGAGTAGAGAAGTAGAATGTGTGGAAATAGTATGCCACTACTACTCTGCTCTACAAATAAAAAAAGTGTTATTATTACTTACCCTTAGAGGCTTTTCAAGAGATCATGAAGAAACACCCACTAGGATTCCAACTGAACAATGTCTTAAGGTGCCTAGAAGGCAGTGGGCCTTTTAGAAACCCATGCCGGGCTTCCCTCTTCACTGGGTTGAAGCCATTTTTCTGGATTTACTTATCTGAATCTCTTAAGTGCTTGGCTTCGTGGCAAAGTCAGACTAAAGGGAATTAGGATGAAATGGAAAAAGAGTCCAGATCAATTTCATTTGTGTGGTTCTTGGAATGCACATACCTGTATGTGTATTTGGGTGTCCATGGATGTGCATGTCTGACTATTACAGGTAGGAGATAAAGTTTAAACATAAAGTTAAGCTTCAGCAATAAGGTGAATGAGGATTTAGATGTCTTGTACTGCTTTTGATGAGAGCTACTGCAGGGTATTTTGGGTTCAATTCATGCAACCAAAGAGAGTATTCTCTCTCTGAATATAAAAAGATGGCTTTATTGAAGTTGACTGAGCCCACAGTAGGTACATACTTTAAAATCCGGTTTTATGATCATGTTTCACGGGAGTGCTGTTTCCCAACAAAAGAATTTTGTTTTCTAACCGAACTGGGCTATACCAATTAAAATTGCAAAGTCTACGATGAAATTGAACACGATTAATTTGACAACAGAAACAGAAAAGTTCTTTTTTGGGGGGAGGGGTGGCGGACGTATGCTATTTGGACTGGGAATAACTTTTACACATAGAATTTTAAGCATTTGAGATATTTTATTGTTCAGAGAAAAGTTGCTGATTTCATCACAACTGTAAGTCTAGCAAAAATGGAGCCTGGAAGAGTAAACTGGTTCAGAGCTGAGACAGAAACTGGTAACCTCTGACCTCTGCCTTTTACTGGAAAACGATATGCAGCATAAATCCACGGGGCCTATTTCCTTTCAAGTGTGCGTATGTATATGTTATGGTGTTGCTCTTCACAGCACTATAGTTAAGATGAGGTCAGCATTTCCATATAAAGCCCTACTTTCAGAATTCAGCTTGCACCAAGAGTTTTCAGAAAGGTGTAAATGGACTCTCAATTCTTTTTCCTGTACTCCACAGAGTTGCTACATGGGGTCATAGCCTAGTGTTTTGTTTGTTTGTTTGTTTTTCATGTCTTGCTTTTTAAGACTGCCATCAGGAGGGTAGTTTGGCTGCTACTTTGAAGGCTTGTAAACTGCTGAAATGCAGTTGTTTAAAATGGAAACATGAGTTTTCTTAAACATCATCTGATAAAAGGACTTTCAGAGGGCAAATGCCCCACCCCAGTTCTTCCCCTCTGACCTGTCAGGACAAGGAATCAGGAATTTCTCAGGTTCCTTTCTCCTTCAACACGTGTTCTCTAAAGGCCAGTTTAATAGTGAACGTGACTGTAAGCCGTATACCCTTCACATTACCAGAGTTTTCCACTTACATCGTTCCTCTTTCTGTTTTTTCATATAAGACCACCACCTCATTTTTCTTTTCAAAGCATTTTCATATAAATAGTCTCATTGGAAATGACCTCAGTTGAACCTGCCTAAGACAACTCTGGTGGCGGATAAAACAGGTCTGGCCCCATTTGACAGAGGAGGGACAGAAGCTGTGGATGAGCTGAGCGATTTGTTGAAGCCCTGGTACAGCATCAGGCCTAAAATTTCAGTTTCCTGATTATTTATATAAGATTCTCCTCGTCATGCCCTCTTTCCATCAGAGAAGGAAAGTCACTTACTGCCATGGTGATCATGGGGAAGATTTCAGTGCTGATTGCCCCCCAATGGCTCCCCACCAGCTGGACCACAGAGGTAGTGGGGGGGTCACACCTTCCATCCCCCCTGCTGCTCCCTGCACTGCCCTCTCCTGGGCAGTGCGATTTATTCCCTGCTAAACGCAGAGTGATGCCTGGAAGTGTTGCTGCAACAACTTTGGTGCATTTCCATGCCAACCACAACCCTTCTCAACTCCTTTTTTCATCCCTGGGACCTGTGGAGCTGGGTCTTTGTGCAGCCTTCGGATTAGCTGTGCACAGTGGCTTTTCCGTGTTCTCCTGTCTGCCTTTTCTGGCAGGCATGGATGTGTAAGCCGTGCCAGCATTTGGCCTGTAGTGCATGTCCTAAATAGTTATTTACACAGTTTGAGTCCATTTTAGTCAACTGGGTAAATAACAGCCCTCTTCAAAAGATTTATAAATCCATAAAAATGTCTTTATACATATCCAATAGACAGAAATAACTCAATCTGTCAAGAACATATCCAAAGAGGTGTTTCCCTCACAGATGGGAGTAATACATATTTTAAAACTTTCTCTACTGTATTATTTGTACTGCATTTCTTTTTTCCTCATTCCTTTTCAATGTTTGCCACTTCATTATGGCGCCCAGGGTACAAAAAAAAGAAATCCCCTAGGCTTTGGTCCTCTGTTAAATAACCTTGTCTGTGGTACAAGGTAGGCATGTAAGAGGCTCTGTCCTGTTCTTTTGGACTTTCAAAGTAAAGCAAAGAAAATCGGTCATCCAGGAGATTTGTAATGTTCTGACAGATTTTAAAATACAGTAACAGTTCCTAGTTAAGAGTTCCAGCAATTTGGGGGATTTTTGAGCGCCTGACGATTTGCCAAATGAGTGGCTCTTGCGGTTGATAGAGTAGTTTTAGTCCACATTTTTACCTAAGCATAAAAAAATAAAGTACAAAATCCAACCCTGAGCATTCTGAAGAGAATATATGTGAAGTATGTAATCAGAAAATGTGAAAGATATTATTATTATTCAGGGATTTGATGTTTATTCATGAGTTACATAATATATCTCTCCCCCAACTCAAATTATTTATCACGGCAACTCTTCTTATGGCATCTGCATTCATTTCCTATTAACACTGTGGCCCCCTGCAGGAGGAAATCGATTCTTTAATAGCAAAGCGCCTTTAAATGGACATTTAAAAGGAAGGCCTAACATCTGTGTTTGGTTGGGGATTCTGCTGCCGCGGCTGGGACATTGATTTTGTCTACTTTTTAACTTCCTCAAAAGCTCTTCCAAAGATATGAGATTGGATTCTTATTTTCTCACTGTCAATGATTTGCTATTTTCCCATTTCAGAAGAGAGAAAAGTAAAGCTCAGAAATATTGAAGTGAGCCACCGTGAGAGTCACCTCCGGATCTCGGTCTCTTGCCTTTGTAACTACTTTAGGGTGGGGTGTTTTCAGGACCCCCAAGCAGAGTCTCATAAGATGAGGTGCACATTGGCAGATACTGTTCTCTTTCATGTGTCTTTTTTATCCTACTGTGTGTGGCTGCCCCACTGACCATAATTAGGGTCTATTCTAGGAAGCGTGTGGTGACAGGGAGAACACCAAGCAAATCTGCTTCCTTTCCCCACCGGATTGTACACCCCCGCAGGAGGGCCGCCGCAGACACTGTATAACCCATAAGCAGCCTTAGCTGTGCTTGACCACATTTTGAGTTGGGGCACGTCTCCGTTTTGGGTTGAAAGTCAAGAGAGACGAATACATTGATAGTAATAAAATAATAAAATAACGCATTACGGCCTGTCAGTCAGTGTAGGTGTTTCATCCCTCACTTTGTAGAGGAGGTCACGGAGGTTCAGAGAGGCTGAGAGACTTACCCAAAGTCACATACTAGTTGGTGGTACAGTAGGACTTGAACCCATACCGTCTGACTCCAAAGCCCCATCTCCTATTTGATGTGATACTGGAGTGTGACTAAGAATGGGAAACAGATCATTCGAGGGCCATTCTTTCTCTTATCAATTCAGGGACTCTTCCCCCAGTGTCTACACTGGGCCTGGCACTCCGCTCTGTAACAGTGACAGAGCTGTGAATAAAACAGAATCAGCATTAGCCTCAAGGGGGTTCTACTCTGCCGGGGACTGAGAATCCAGTTTTGTGTGCTGAGTAGAATGATGATCGAGCTATTTAGAGAGGAGCAGGATGATTGATATGATTAATTTGTGTTATGTATTAAGAGCTTCTACCATTTCACGCATTCTAAAATTTATTAAATTGAGAAGAGGAGCCCTACAAAACAAGACATTTCTCTTGCAGAACGTTTCCATCTTGTTTTCCTCTTCTGTGAGGATAAAGAAAAAGTCTTATTTCTACATAGAAATTTGATGTGAAACATTTCAGCCCTAAAGGACTTCACTGGTCTCTAGAACTTGTTTTTTTTTTTTTTTTTTTCTTCTGTTTTTTTGTTTTTGCGGTATGCGGGCCTCTCACTGTTGTGGCCTCTCCCGTTGCGAAGCACAGGCTCCGGACGCGCAGGCTCAGCGGCCATGGCTCACAGGCCTAGCCGCTCCGCGGCATGTGGGGGCACGAACCCGTGTCCCCTGCATTGGCAGGCAGACTCTCAACCACTGCGCCACCAGGGAAGCCCTCTAGAACTTCTAAAACGCACTTATGAACTTCTTTGGGGGCCAGGAGTCAGATCAGCAATAGTATCTTTGCTCCCACTAAAAAAAAAAAAAAAAAAGCAAAACCAGCATGTTTCTGTAAAGAGGAACAATTGAAAAGCATTGCTATTTCTTTATAATAAAATGTATCAGTAGTGGCCAGGTGCCTCCCACTGTCCCCTCCCCTCCACGCCAGCTTTTGTAGGAGTTCAGGCAACCTATAGGCAGAAGGCAATTCCGTTTATTATTGAAGGGAATCTCGAGGCAGTCGTTTCAAACCTGTGGAGCCAGCAGGCAGAGCTGGGTGAGAGGGAGAGGAGTGTGAGGCAGGGAGAGGGAGGTAGGGAAGGGCCACATTTTGTTCCAGATGACTAAGCAACGATTTATATACCCGCTCGTCTTTTTACATGAAGAAGAAAAGTAATAACAGCCCAAACCCAGGCATTTGAAACAGTCAGCTGTCTGATGAATAATGGGATAGGTGGGAAGGAGCTCTCTGATTGGATGTCTTAATGAGCAATTTCGCACAGAGTTTGGGCTGCTGTTCCCCTTGACCTTTGCCCTTTATTGACCAAACTGACACTTCATTTTTCACATACTTCCAATTATGTCTCGGCTTAAGTGTTGCCCTCCCTCCTTTATTTCTTTCCTATGGACAACTTGAGAGTAGTTGAGGCCACAGAAGATATTTTAATTTGAAAAACTACCGTAACAACTCAGGTTTAGGATACAATCTGTAATCCTCAGTTTTTCAGATGAAGACACAAAGTGAATACTGCTTGTTTTGAAACAGTTTTCTTTCTTTTTTTTTTTTTAATCTCAACTTCTTTTAAAAACAAAATGTTTATAATAACCTCAGAACCCTGAAAAGGAAGAAACATGTTTAAAAAGTAGGTTTTTTTGTTTTTTTTTTTTTTTTTTTCATTTCATTTGTCTGTTGGTCAGAGTGACTTGAATGATTTTCTATTTGTTCACACTTACCTCTTAAGCCTTGTTCTTCTCCGGGAACTTCTTATATTTCAATGGCACTAGAATGCATATTGAAAAATATGCTTCGGTGAGAAGAGAAAAGTAAAATATAATTGTGACCACAGGCCTTAGCCCTTGGGCCACTGCAGCCCTGTGTGGTACTTGAGTTACATTTAATGTTGTATTCAAATTAAAGTGTGGTCTTTGCTTACAGTGGCAGGCAGAATAGGAAAATGATTTCCTGATGGGAAAAGTCAGGTGTAAAAAAGAAAGGGGAAGTCATTACATGCTGCAAATCCATGTTATCCAAAGGTCCATATTATTAACTTATCAAACATGTTGAATTAGATGTATGGACAGAGAATTGTTTTCCCAAGAACACCCCATACTCTAGTCACCTTACCTTTTATTGACTCATTAAACGTGAGTAACCGTTTTCTGTTCTCCATTTGCTTGACTTCTAGCATCATGAAAGCAGATCGTCTTAAAACAAAGAAAAATAACTTCATCATCTAAAAGTCATAACTGTTTATTTAGGGGCATGAACTTGGCCATGAGTGTTTTCACAGAAAGTGCGTCTTCTCACTATCAGGCAACATCAGTAGTAAACCTGGTCATTGCTTTTCATCTTAAACAACTGAAAAATTCATTGGAAATTATTTACTCCCAAATAGATTTCCCTCTAACACAGAAGTATTTGTCTCAAGTAGATGAAGTGTTACCTACTTTATTATGTAGCCCTCTGGCATATCCATCGCATATTTTTACTATAATATGGTAATAAAAGAATGTAAAAGGCAGACAAAGGTTCTATCTTTCTCTGTAAGGTGACCTCTGTTACCAAGTAACTGCTTTACTTATGAGCTTATTAAAAACTCCAAAAATGAGCTTTTCGTACTTCACAGGCATTGATGTGAAAATGAGCTGTCCTGTGAGTAGTTTTCTTGATCATTTTTAGAACAATTGATTAGCCAAAGAGCTCCTGTCATTAGTTGACATTGACTGATAGCAATTTGTCACAAGCTCTGAAGGTCAGCTAGACAGTTGGCGTTTCAGCCTGCCTTTGATTGACCTTTACAGAGTCCATCCTCATGTGACTGGGTTTGAATGGGTCTGACCCTCGATTGGAAAAGACAGGGTATTAGTCAGCGGATCATTTCGTATATTTTCTGTTGATTGCTCATTTTTATTTATGTGTGAACTCAAGGTCTGGATAGCTTATCAAATTTTGTACTCTAGTTTTTGAAACTTAAGAGGTGTGCTATTTGTTACGTATGGCCTTAAAACCACAATTCTGTTTTCCCTCTGGTTTGCAATGTTACGGTGGACTTGGTATGTGATGTAGACTTTGCTGCCGACGCTTGCCGTTGTCACCTGTGCAGATACTGGGGTTTTGTTGCCTGTGATGGACTGGAATTTTGTTCTTGTTGTGATTGTTTCTTAAGAGATACCAACTCCAGTGTGGCTTGTAGGACTTCTGAAATTATACACCAGTTCTTTGACTTTCCTAGAATTAATGACATCGGTCTCTCAAGAATCCCGTGATAGTTTAAAAACTGAGTGGTAAAGAATTCTGTGAATAACGATGTTATGTCAATTCATCAGGAAGTCCTACAGTCAGAAGGTATGAAAACTTTTTATAAAGGTATCTTCTCTTCAGTTTCACTCAGTCTGCTGTAAATTAGAGAAAGGTTTTCTGGCTCTAACAACATTGGCGTTTCACCGAGAGTGGGATATATTTTCTATTGTAGTGGACCCGGAAGTTATGATTCATAATGCTTATTAGTTCTTTCTTTCCAAAACTGTTAAGTATTTTTCAAAAGCACATCTCGTGTGGAAGAATATATTCCACACTCGTATTAATAACATGCATTTTACTGCCTTATGTAAATAATAAAAATGGTGACCTGAGCTTTAAAAACCCAGATCCTACTGTGTAAATATTTAATTCAGTTTCCAAATAAGGCCTTTCTTTTCTCTTATTCTCTCTCACCTTCCCTTCTTCTCTTGATTCTGCATTGGGTTTTAAACTGTAAGCAATAACTTGTTTTTCAGGTCCATCCTCCTAGGCATTCCAGGGCCACCGCACAGCTGAAACATGTGTTTCAGTTTCTACCCAAGAAAATAAACCAGGAGAGAATCCATCGTCCCCAGTGGTGGATTCTTCACAGGGTGTCATTCTTGGCAAGGCAGAAGTGAGGAAGTTAATTTTAGGGAAACATCCATTTAATACAGCCCAAGGAGATAAGAAGAGTTTAGAATTATAATCACTTCTGCAGATGAGCCAAAATATGATCACAAGTTGTAGTTAAGGAGGGAAATATAAATTTATGCATTCTAGTCAAGTCATCAAAAATGGATTAAGCACTTACTGTGTGGAAGGTGTGCTGTGCGAGGCTATAAAAATGAGTAGGTCATAATATTTGCCCTCAGGAAGTTCGTGTGTGCTCCCAAGAGCATCAAGCATATGCAAGTGAAATATTTGCGAAATGCTGAATATTCTTAGGGAGCTGTGAGTGTGTTTATTTCACAACACACCAATGACCCAGACACAGTGAACTCTGTGGTCAAGGCTGTTGACTGAAACACAAAGTGGGTAGGATTTGGCCTGACTTGCAGAGGGACACCTCTACCTTGGTCCTCTGACTGCCATATAAGTTCAGCATCTCTGGGCCCTATGAGGCCACTCTAGGGAACTTGGTTCAGTTTTCCCGTGTGGCCACCCGGGGCCTTTGCTGTTTGAACTAGTGGGGTCATCATTGCTTTCTCCACCTTTAGTCATGTGGCTGCTGACTCATACTGGTCTTCTTCAGGGAACCTTGACATTTTCTGGGGGGAGGGGACCCCTTTGGCAATTTGGTAAAGTCAATGGATACCTAGAGTAAT
Source organism: Physeter macrocephalus (assembly GCF_002837175.3). Taxonomy (NCBI): domain Eukaryota; kingdom Metazoa; phylum Chordata; class Mammalia; order Artiodactyla; family Physeteridae; genus Physeter; species Physeter macrocephalus. The sequence continues at coordinate 81,283,923 of NC_041225.1, forward strand.
ATTTTTATTAACACACAAAATAAAATACATAAGATTATAAGGGAAACTAATTATATTGAAATCCAGTTATCAAAATATTTTATTTTTATTTTTAAAAATAAATTTATTTATTTATTTATTTATGGCTGCCTTGGGTCTTCGTTGCTGCGCGCGGGTTTTCTCTAGTTGCAGTGAGCGCGGGCTACTCTTCGTTGAGGTGTGAGGGCTTCTCATTGCGGTGGCTTCTGTCGTTGTGGAGCACGGGCTCTAGGCACGCAGGCTTCAGTAGTTGTGGCGCGCAGGCTCAGTAGTTGTGGCTCACGGGCTCTAGCGCTCAGGCTCAGTAGTTGTGGTGCATGGGCTTAGTTGCTCTGTGGCATGTGGGATCTTCCTGGACCAGGGATCGAGCACAAGTCCCCTGCATTGGCAGGCGGATTCTTAACCACTGCGCCACCAGGGAAGTCCTAACAAAGTATTTAAAAAAAAAATTGTAATATAGTGATATAAGTGCCTCGTTTTAATATGCATTAAATAACAAGGTCTAGCAATAATTCTATTGTCTACCATGTTTTTGAAATAGTGATGAATATAAATGGTCTCTTAAGATATTTGTATTATGTGAATATGATTTCCATGGGTGACAAAGTCACAGGTCCTACTAATAGTTCTGTGGTTTGTTACTTACCTAGATACACACTTGAAGTAAATGCTAATTGCAGTTAGAGGTTAATGAGAATAAAATATCAATTTTTTTTTCCCTTTCAAGTACTTGGATCTTATAAATTCTAACGATGGATCCCCTTGTAGGGGGAGGGTCTATGTAGTCCAGGTTAAAAACTTCTAAACTAATTTGTGTCACCTGCAGGAAGTATTCTGTGAACCCCCAGATTGGAGGAAGTGATCCTCTTCTATGTTGTCAGGGTGTCCTGTGTTTTATCATTTCTCATATATTGAAATGAGCCATTCATGCATCAGCCTCCTCAGGATGCCCCCTGGGAAGGGACTACGTCTTCTTCATCTTTAACTCTCCTGTGCCCAGCATAGTTATGACACATGGCCACTGATGGATAATTATTTATTGAAGAGGGTTGGGAACCCTCTCATGCTTTCAAACTGTGATTACACTACATTCCCTCAGGACTGATTTCTTTTGGGTGCCAGATGGCTAATCTCACATGGTAATCTCTGTCAAAATGTAAATAGATGACGTAGGTCTTGTCTGTTCCCACCCGCAGAAAGGCGTTTTAACGGGGACACTCAAGGAAAGATTCCACAGGTAGCTCTTTCAGAAGTTGGTGGTTGATGGGTTTGGGGATGTACCTTAAATCACAGCCTCCACATAGTTGCTGGTTCTGCCTACTCCTACACTTGAGTGCCAACCTCTGGCCCTGAATGGGCTTCCAGTAGAGGATGGGTGGGGACTGGCTACAGCATTTCAGTATCTTTTGAGGGATCTTAGGGTAGAGGTTAAGGATGAATTACAGGAGTAACTGGGCCACCCTGGGAGGATGCTTTTATGTCCTGTGCTGTTCCCAGCAGCAGACATGATTCCATCCCCTGGGATGTGATATTTAGCTCTGCTCCTGAATTTATCTCTCTCCCTCATGACTGCTAGCACTAATTAAGGATAGTGGTGGAGGTTTTGGCTGTTGGCCTAGCAAAAACTAACCCAAACAGTAAATTTATGCCAAGCGTTTTCCTTAAAAAGAGGTGGGCGTTGTCTACCTCTTACACTGATTGGTCCCAGAAGTGTAGTTGATAAGTTGGGTTTTGCCCAAGTGTCTGGCTTTGTGGATTAGTTCAGTCTTGCAGGTAATTTTCCGTAATTACTTAACCTAAAAGCATTCTGTTTGATTAGTACAATTAGCTTTAGCTTTCCCCCATTTACCGATATCAACCCGTATGCATTGCTAGACGAAGCTTATTTTATTTCCTAACAAAGAATGGAAGAGGTAGAGCTTCCTTCTACTTATTCCCATATCAGGAGAAAAAGAGAACATGACCTTACCTAGAAAATCTTAAATTTTTCTTCAAAATCGTATATTTTTAAGAAAGGGGGAATTGAAGAGTGAATGCAGAAAACATTGAATTTGCCAGTAGGCTTGTGGCTAGATTATTAACATTTAATCAGTTCTCTCTCTTTAAACATTTCCTTTGTTTTAGTTTGAGTCTTTCCTTGAGTGCGCCTATTACAATGCACCTGTGAGAGCAGGACAGTTAGCACCTTGTGCCTTGTGCCCTTTTGTACTTTGATACCTGAGGAGAAAAAGGATATATCTTAATTTTACATATTTTCCTTTCCTTTCTATGAAAGGATTTAAGGAAATTCGCAAAAGTATACAACAGGATTCAAATGAAGTAGATGAAGATATCAGAATGAAAGGAAAATAAATGAGAAGTCAATCTTAAGGGTAGTAAGGAACAATATGAATTATAGGATCATGTCCAGTTGCTAGAAGTAGGCAGTTAATTTGGCTCTGAGCTTCCTAGCAGCCAAAATGAAGAGTGAAATATAATTAGTTGCAAGATTTAGAGCATCCATGGAAGTGTTGCTCAGAAGAATCCCTTTGACAGGCATTAGGACCCACACGTGCTCACCCAGGAAATCCAGTGAGATGGCATAGGCTGACACCCTAACAATACCTGTAGGGCTCCTCTACATTCCCCTCAGCTCCTAGCACAGTGCTGCAAATAGAGTAAGTACCTGAAACATATTTGATTGATTTGTTCGGATGTCTGGATTTATATTCAGCCCATTCGCACTTTCACTTCTTGATATCTAAGCTTGTCTTGATTTCCGTAGTCGAAACAGATGACAGCCTGTCTTCATAGGAGCCACAGTGCTGATCATTTCGCGATGCCATGAGACCTTTTCCCACTATTTTTTTTTTTTTTTTTTTTTTTTTTTTTGCGCGGTACGCGGGCCTCTCACTGCTGTGGC
>NC_041225.1:81287044-81360654 GCF_002837175.3 Physeter macrocephalus
CGGCATGTGGGATCTTCCCGGACCGGGGCACGAACCCGTGTCCCCTGCATCAGCAGGTGGACTCTCAACCACTGCGCCACCAGGGAAGCCAACCTTTTCCCACTTTTCCATCTCCTTCTTCTGACCATTTCATGGTGAGCCAACTCCATTCTTTTTTCCCTGTACCTGGGGCTTGGGATGCAGGCGAGACTGCTCTTGTCCTTCATGTTATTATCCTTTGAAACAGGGTTAATGGAGCCAGAGAGATTCAGATAAGTGATGGTGAAAATGGAGATGTCGAGGGACTGAGGTGGGATACCGGGATGGGGAGATTCAGGGGCCACGGTCTTTAACAATGGAAGTTCCGATGGAATATGATTTCAACCTATAAATAGGAGCAGACTGTGTGTTGTGAATATTTGGATTACCAAGCACTCAGAACATCTCCTTATGTGAAAGGAATTCTTTTAGTGCCAAGAAAAGGTATTGTTTTGGGACTTCCCTGGTGGCACAGTTGTTAAGGATCCGCCTGCCAATCCAGGGGACACGGGTTCGATCCCTGGTCTGGGAAGATCCCACATGCCATAGGGCAACTAAGCCCGAGAGCTCACAACTACTGAGCCCACGTGCCACAACTACTGAAGCCCGCGAGCCTAGAGCCCGTGCTCTGCAACAAGAGAGGCCACCGCAGTGAGAGGCCCGCGCACCACAGTGAAGAGTAGCCCCCGCTCGCTGCAACTAGGGAAAGCCCACGCACAGCAACGAAGACCCAACGCAGCCAAAAATAAATAAATTAAATTTTAAAAAAAGGTATGATTTGATATTGTGAATTTTAAGCTGATGAGAGGAATACTCCCCAAAGTAGAAAACGTGAAGACAGAAATAGCCCCATTCACTAACTTACTGAGTACTAATTGAACGTCCACTATGTAGTAGCCCATTGCTGGATGTGAGAATTGAGAGTGAAAGAGGCTATTGCTGGCATCAAGAAGCTGACAGTCCTGTGGCAGAGCAGACAGTTCACACATGGTAGGTTAAGTCTCATGATTCAGTGGGCCCAGTGTAATTTGGAAGCAGAGGAACAGCACCTAACAAACTGGTAAAGATGCAGCGACTGCCTCTCCCCATCCTTCCACGGCAGGCATCCTTAATAGATCACAGTGCACTTTCTCATTGAGCTTGAATGGGACTTGGATGTGGGTGCCCAGCACTCCAGGCAACCACTACAGCATCCCCCAGAGTTAGTCCTGGAAGCAATCTGCTTTCATTCCCAATCTCCTAGCCAGCTCCCCCAAGGAAACTTGGGGAACTTGATAGAAACTTGGGATGGATGGAGAAGTAGAAGGGCATGCGAGGTACAGAAATTAGTTTGTGTAGAGGCATGAAGGAGAGAGAAAGCATGACACTCCCAAGGCTTCCCGTGTGCCTCAGTGTGAGTAGAGAACATGGGAAAGGAAGAGTCTGAGGTGAGGCCGAGAGGTAGCAGGGCCAGACCGCAAAGGATCATAGATATCATGTTAGGGAGCTGGGAGTTTGTTGGGAGTTGGGGAGCCACTGAAAACGTTGGAGTTGTGTCCTGGTCAGATCCGAGTGAAGGAGGGACGGGTGGGGAGGAAGCTGGGGCCAGTGCTGCTGCCCTTCAGAAAGGCTGAGCACACAGACTGAGGCGGGGGAAGGAGGCTGCAGAGAAGAGCTTTGGAGGAGGAGACTGGACCAGACTGAGGGGTGCGGGCACGTGGGGTTTGGAAGGGCCTGGAAACAGGCCAGGTCTCAGAACACTGCTTTCTAGACCACAGGTCCCTTCTGACCCGCTCACTGTCTTCTGAGGGTAGCCTCCCAAAGGTGGGCTGGTCACTGCTGGCTCCGGCTTCTCCTCCACACCCAGGCTGGACACTCTTCCCACCCTCTCCGAGGGTGGCCCGCTGAAGCCCGGCCACCACCCTCTGCCGCCCTACTTTCCCGCGGAGAAGGCTCTGGCTCCATGGTGACCAGGGGCTGCACAGAAAGGAAGAGGCCAGCCAAGCTATCATGGGAATCTGGTGACTCATTTCATCAGTTTACTGTTCTGAACATGAGGTGACTTCCCCCCTTGCTTGACAACTGATGGATGAGCGTTTCCTGAGTATCTGCAGAGTAGATGCTTTGTTTCATGGGCCTTCGTGTTCATGGACTCCCAGTGGGTCCTAATCCTGCCTTCGCACTTCCCAGGCCACTAATTTCTCTTTGTATGTAGAATCTTCAAATTACCTGCCAGGCTTAATCGACTCCAGGAGGAAAATAATATACTCTTGCGCCTGCAGATACAACTCTTGTTCCTTCCACTTTTTGCCTGAACGTTAAAGAATGAAGGCTACTTCTTTATACTGAAACAGTATTTTCTTGACTCACAACACTTTCACCTCGTACTTAATATGTCTACATTGAAAGGTGTCTTTTAAAATAGTATACTTCATTTTGTGTGTCAGTTTTCACCTTCTTTCCCAGGATGTGGGTTTGTGTATTTTTAGAAGGATTGTCCTTTACTTCGTTTCCAGATGTCCTGAGCCTCTTTTTTTTTTTTTTTAAGTTTTTTTTTAATATCTTTAATGGAGTATAATTGTTTTACAATGTTGTGTTAGTTTCTGCTGTACAACAAAGTGAATCAGCTATATGTACACATATATCCCCATATCCCCTCCCTCTTGAGTCTCCCTTCCACCCTTCCTATCCACCCCCTAGGTGGTCACAAAGCACCGAGCTGATCTCCCTGTGCTATGCAGCAGCTTCCCACTAGCCATCCATTTTACATTTGGTAGTGTATATATGTCAATGCCACTCTCCCTGATGCTCTTGATAGGAAAGGAGCCAGCTTCGGAAAATATTAATTGCTCCACTAAATGATGGAATGTTAATAAAAGCTACATAGCAAGAAGTAGAAGCATTCCTTTAAGGCTCCAAGAATATTCCTTAAGCTTATTTTTCATAACTGAAGTGGAGGCAGTAGGCTTGTGTTAGGTGGGTCAGAATCATCATCCTAGATGGTGGCCGTGGTCCTTAGATTTAGTTTCCGTATTTCAAATGGAGGCAGTAGGTTTAACCTGTCTTACTTTGCAGCTGGAACAGATTCTATTTTTAATCTGTAAGTTGAATGTGGCGAGGAGCCATGTGCTGCCCAGATCCAAATGCATAACTCCTGTTGCTATCAGTGAGTTTCTTGATGGACTGGAAAGAAGTATTTATTCCAAATATCTCTCTGACTCTGTAGAATTAAACATGCTGAACAAAACCTAGCACTTTTCAAGTTAAAACGAAGTGTTTTCTCAGGTAGCAACCATGCTGGCTTAAAGGAATCATGCAACAATCCCAAACAGACACAAACACACATAACCGTAGAATTGGTTTTCAGGCAGAGAGAGGCAACTGGGCTCAGGATCCTGGGTGGCAGACAGAGTAAAGGACATGGCTGTATTGATACACAAAATTGCCTTTAAATAGAAGAGATAGGGGAGAAAACCTTTTCTTTGGATGGTGCTCTGCTCATGGGAGTGCACACATTATTGTTGGTGAGCAATTCTAGCAAAAGCCCTCCTGTACTTCCTCACTCTTATTACCCAGTGGTGGGAATGGTATGGCAATGTTTGCTTAGAATTGACTGGTGTTTGCATCTATAAATAAATGTACTCAAATCATAATTGTTATAACAGGATTGCTTGATTACCTGGCAATCGCCTTGTTCTGAGATAGCTTGTGGATCACCTGTTCGTTGGGAACATTTGACAGACGTATGTTTATTACCCAATTGAATGTCAGTAGCAATTGCAGCTAAAGATAAACAAAAATGCAAGTACTTGTTGACCTTGACTTTTTTCCACAAGAGATTGGACTTGATGGCTCTATTGCTGTTGAGCTGATAAGGGTTATAAACAGTAGTTTAAGGAAAATGTTTTATTCCCAGAGGAAAATACCCTATTTGCTGTGGGAAATGGCAATAGCCATGTATACCCTTTGCCAGATTCCCTTAATTCACCTTTATTTGGCCTGTGGGAAAAGGATATGGGTGGGGGGGAACTTTTTATGGCTTTAATATACATTTGCATAGATTGTTATAAATTGTGAATGGTGTAGTCAGCAGATTACATACAATTTTAGAAGAAGCCAGTGAAGTTCCTGTGATTTATGATATTTAGTAATATGATTTCTTTGTAAACTATCACGTTAATATAATATTGTGTTTCAGAGATGCAGAGCTTGTAAAAATGCAATATGGTGCCCAAATGCTCTTTCAGATTCTAATTAAAAACATAAAAATATTGTTGGTTAGTAATCTCACTAGGGGCAAAGAGAGAGAAAATGAACCTGGTGAATATATTGACATGGGACACTATGAAAGGACCCTGGGGGATGTGGCAATCAGCACTTTTCTTTGGGCACAAGTCTTATTAAGTTCCAGATTTGAATCAAGACACTTTGGACCATTAAGGATTCCCCATTTCTTGGTAAGGCATAAAGCCTCGGTGACTTGTCCTATTTGCTCTTTAAAATCCCACTGCATTTGCCTTTTGAGAAGAGGTGCTTTGGCTCAATGCCACTGGCTTCAACTTTTGCTCTTAAAATGTTGTTTTGATGCATAGTGTAGTGATGGCTGAATTGATTTCCGTGCATAAACGGTGGCCTAGATTCTTGCCCTGTGGAAATCCATGGAATTAAGAACTGTAGGTTCCCGGAGTGATAAGAGGTAAGCAAATGATTAGATATGCATGCAGGGAAAAAAATAGAGATGCTTGTAGAATGGAAATAAGAGTCTATATAATTTGCAAGTTTAATGTAAATGTAAGCCACTAATACAACTAATAATTTAATGCTAATATGTGAGAGTAAGTAAATGTAATTCTAATCATTTCCTGTTTGTTCGGTGTGTTCTCAAAGAATCCTGAGCAAAAATATACTGTATTGAAATATTTTCCTGGCTACCCAGGATGAAAGGCTGGTCTGCTGACAGCTGTGGCCCTTATGAGACCTCTGGGATACTGGTAGCTCAAATTTCTTTCTAGATAAAGTTGTGGGACAGTTTGAGATTGCAGAATCTTAGCCAGAATTTCTTGCAGAGATGTTTAGAACACTGGGCTAGTGGATTGATCCCATAGACATACCAGCTGAGAGCTCGTCCAATATGCCCTTTTAAAAAGTCACTGGTGGGGCTTCCCTTAAAAAGTCACTGGTGGGGCTTCCCTGGTGGCGCAGTGGTTGCGCGTCCGCCTGCCGATGCAGGGGAACCGGGTTCGCGCCCCGGTCTGGGAGGATCCCACATGCCGCGGAGCGGCTGGGCCCGTAAGCCATGGCCGCTGGGCCTGTGCGTCCGGAGCCTGTGCTCCGCAACGGGAGAGGCCACAGCAGAGGAAGGCCCGCATACCACAAAAAAAAAAAAGTCACTGGTATTAGTTAATAATACAGAATATATTTTTCTAAATATATTCTAAGTATTTGACCTTTTACTCCATTTGTCAAAGTACGGATTTCCTGGTGAAGATATCTCGGATAAGTTTTGGATACACTTTTGTGAGAAGAGGCCCTTTGAATGAAATTTTAAAATATAAGGAAAGAAGGCCATGCCATAGATAACTAGCAGGGAATTTTGTGCTGTCTTTAAGGAAACAACAACGGCAGAGCAGAAGAGTTCCCTTCTCCCTACGCTGGTCCTCTTTGCTAGGCCCCATTTCTTTATCTGTGAATTTCTTGGGAGAATCCCTGCTTGCTGACTCCACTTTTCCATGAAACTTTTGTGAAGAACAGTGGAAATCTTTGCAATGACAGATGCCATTGCGGATTATTATGATGTCCATTACCTGGTGGATGAAATTAGGAAGTTTATTTCTTGGTTTTTTTTTGTTTTTTTTTTTTTTGCGTTACGCGGGCCTCTCACTGTTGTGGCCTCTCCCCTTGCGGAGCACAGGCTCCGGACGCGCAGGCTCAGCGGCCGTGGCTCACGGGCCCAGCCGCTACGCGGCACGTGGGATCTTCCCGGACCGGGCCACGAGCCCGCGTCCCCTGCATCGGCAGGCGGACTCTCAACCACTGCGCCACCAGGGAAGCCCAGGAAGTTTATTTCTGACATGGCACAAACCCTTCCCTGCGAAAGAAAGACTGTAACCTAGAATCTTTGTAAAAACAAAAACAAAAACCGCATCCTTAGGATTACTGGTGATTCTCTGGTTGATACATTAGAAGTGCACAGAGGCGAGTCTGCGCCTGGGGGGTCCCGGTCCCTGGCCGCAGGAGGGCCCGGGGACTCTCCGCTCAGTCTCCTCTGGGCTGCATGAAGGGAGCTTTCTACATCCCTTCTCATAGTCACTGAAGGATGTGGCAAGGACATGAATTGTGTGTGGCTGGCTCTCTGTCGTGCTGCTAGGAAAGACTTCTGCGTTTATCTGCATTTTTCTGAGCACCAGTCGGCTCTGTAGCCGCCACCCAGGCCACTTTGTGGGAAAGCTTTCTTTATGGCGGGTGACGTGGCATTTCTTGTCACTTCCTCAAATTCCTCCCCGCTGCCTATCAGCATCGCTCTGGACTTATCTGGGTTGAGCTTCAGCCAGCCAGAGCTAATCCTGGTTCCTATTTCAGAGGGGCAGAGTGACAGCAATGACGCTGCCGTTTCTTGGCTTGTGACCTGGGGTGCTGGTGGGGGGAGCAGAGAAAAGAGGGGTACGAGGGTTGGGGGCCATTGGCTTGCTTTTCAAACCTGATACCTTGAGGCTCCTCTTCCCTGCCATCACGCTTGCTTGTCCAAAAGGCTGACAATATTATTTATTTCAACGTGCGCTTGGATGTAACTTTTCCAACTGTAACCTGAAGAAATAAAGGGCGTCTTTGCCTGAACTTGCTTTCATCCCATCCCTGAGGTCAGCCTCTCAGAGGAAGTCTTATGAATTGGGATTTAGAGGATCAGAGACAGATGGCTCTTTTGTTCAGATTTTCCATTATTTAACAAATATTTATTGAACATCTACTACGGGTCACACACAATGCTGGGTGATGGGAAGGAGAAATCTTCTAACAAAGAGTGTATTTTTTTCTGGCTTTCAGTTTATGAAATGTGTCCACCTATCTTAGTTTGTGAGCCTTGTACCACTAATCTTATAGCAGCACAGCTCTCCACATCTCCGTTTTATAGGTGAGAATTGCCTAAGGTCTCACAGGGTATAAGTGGGAAATACCAGGACCAGAATCAGCCAGGTTTTTCAACGCCAACACCTTTCCTTCGTACCAGGTTAAGAAGTAACCTAATAACTGGTATCAATTTATTTCTGAAATGCATTCACCAGTTCTGTCACTGGAAGGAGAGGAGAGAGAATAAAAATTAGGAAGGATCTTTAGAAGGAAGTGATCAGGCACTTACACTTCATTCATTCATTCATTGATTCATTCATTCACAGAGTACCAGGCACTGTACTAAATCCTGAGACAACAAAGATGAATAAGACCAATTCCTGCCCTCAGGGAATTTACAGTTCAGTGTTTGTTGCTCCCCTCACTTGTGAATTAAGAAATATCTGGGACAAACATATTTCCTGATGCTGTCCTTTTTAGGAGTTACCTACACTTTCATCCAACTTGGCTGATGTTCTTCACTAATTTTCAGCCTTGGGGCGGGTTCAGTATGTGATTAGATCTGAAGAAGATTGGTCTCTCCTGGTGGAAAAATGGCTTCAGTTTATATTCTTTGGGCAGAAGAACAACCTAAACACCTGTAACATGTGGGTGATATTAACATCTACTTATTGGTTTGTTGGGAAGATTAAACAAGTTGGTATACAGAACTTAGAGCAGTGCCTGGCACATAGTAAACATTATATATGTGTTAGCTGCTATCATCAGCACCGTCATCGTGATCACCATCCTCCTCCTCCTCATTTGGTTTGTTTTTGTCTAAGAAAAAGAGAGACTCTGGTTAGTACTGGCACTGATTTCTGAGTGTGAGTGATGATATAGTAAGGAATCGAGACTCTAGTACTATTCCCAAATGTGTCTTCACCTTACAGTGCAGAGTGTTTGTTTGCCCTTTTGTGTCAGGACAGAGAGCCCTCTAAACTCTGTGGGCCACTGAGATTTCCACCCATACAAGACTCCCTTCTGTTGTCCATCACTCTCCAATGTCTTGTCATATGTCTCTCACTTTTACCATAGGAGTTGAGGAGGAGGAAATGACTGAGGAAGAAGAGACTTAGATTGCAGATGATACCTTTCTCACCTCAGGCCTTTGGTCCAGTGGATTCTTCTGAAATAACAGCTAGTATTATTTCTACACCACATATTTAGGAGTCTGTGAGAAAAAGAGGTTTGCAGTGTCAGTCAGGTGACATGTTGACTGGCATACCTTTTGCTGATGGTCAAATTGAGGTGGGTCCTGAGCTCTCCGAGGACCTGGGTGGAATTTCCTCACAGGAGCCCAGTTAGGATGGGAAGTGTATTTGCCCACTAAGACAATTTCTTCTAGCATCTCTGGTCTCACGTTGTCACATTAATCTTTGGCCTTTGATGAAACTATTGGGCAGTATCAGGCCTCTGAATTTCAGGATGCCTTGTTATCAGTAAAGTTTAAGGTACAGGAAGATGTCTGTCATACAGAGTGAAGTAAGTGAGAGAGAGAAAAACAAATATCATATGCTAACACATATATATGGACTCTAAAAAAAAAAGGTTATGAAGAACCTAGGGGCAGGACAGGAATAAAGATGCAGACGTAAAGAATGGACTTAAGGACACAGGAAGGGGGAAGGGTAAGCTGGGACGAAGTAAGAGAGCGACATGGACATATATACACTACCAAACATAAAATAGACAGCTAGTGGGAAGCAGCCGCATAGCACAGGGAGATCAGCTCGGTGCTGTGTGACCACCTAGAGGGGTGGGGTAGGGAGGGTGGGAGGGAGACGCAAGAGGGAGGGGATATGGGGATACATGTATATGTATAGCTGATTCACTTTGTTATGAAGCAGAAACTAACACACCATTGTAAAGCAATTATACTCCAATAAAGAAGTTAACAAAAATACAGGAAGATAATCCTTCATATTATAGATAAATTTCACCAAATATTATATGGAGCTTGAGGACTAGCTTTATAGCAATTGCAGTTGGCAAAATAAGGTTCCGAGCATCTCTTGCCCTATTAATAGTGACTAGGAAAGGTTAAGTCTGGGAAGTTACGGGGAGGCAAAACCAGATTTACAGGCAGGTCTTTATTTGTTTTTAGCAAATCAGCTTTACTACTTCTTTCACCTACAAGTTACTGGTGGTGCTGTGACTGCCCACTTTCCCTCTCCTCCACCTCATGTTTTATGTCTCTTCTTGTTCTTCTTTATATGTACCGTGTTGTAGCCTAGTCCTGATGAGACCATAGAGAGTCTATTTCCTATTTTGACTATTTTTTTTAACCTCTTTATTGGAGTATAACTGTTTTACAATGGTGTGTTAGTTTCTGCTTTACAACAAAGTGAATCAGTTACACATATACATATGTTCCCATATTATTTTGACTATTTTAATTTTTTTCTATCCACTCTCTCATGACACACTAAGTGCTTGAATATTTTTTTGAATTTTTTAAATGGAAGTATAGTTGACTTACAGTATTGTGTTAGTTTCAGGTATACCACAAAGTGATTCAGATATATTTTTATATATATATATTTAAGATTATTTTCCATTTTAGGTTATTACAAGATATTGAGTATAGTTCCCTGTGCTATACTGTAGGTCTTTTGTGCTTATGTATTTTATGTATAGTAGTTTGTATCTGTTAATCCCATACTCCTGATTTATCCCTCCCTGCGCCTTTCCCCTTTGGTAAGCATAAGTTTGTTTTCTATGTCTATCAGTCTGTTTCTGTTTTGTATATAGATTCATTGGTATTATTTTTAAAATTCCACCTCTAAGTGATGTCATAATATTTGTCCTTCTCTGTCTGTCTGACTTACTGAGTTTTTTATATTAGTTGCAAACCCATCCCTTTTCAAGAGAGTAGAGGTGGTTTCCTAACAACCAACATGATCCTGTTCCTTTTAGAGAGAGGAATTTCTTACATGTGCGGTGCTGACTCTGTTCTGTTGTAGCACAGTACAGTGATGGTGTTCAGGGAGCCTTGCTCCAAAGACAGGGATGTCACATAGAAAATGGAAAATACAGGGCGATACTTGTGGCACATTGCATTGAGATTTTTTTTCCCCCACATATTTGTTAGCGTTTTTTCCAGTTTTTTATTAGGAATATTTTCATAGGTACAGACAAATAAAATGAATAGTCTAGTAAATACCCATCACTATCGGCAGGCGGACGCGCAACCACTGCGCCACCAGGGAAGCCCTGCATTGAGATTTTTTTTCCCCCACATATTTGTTAGCGTTTTTTCCAGTTTTTTATTAGGAATATTTTCATAGGTACAGACAAATAAAATGAATAGTCTAGTAAATACCCATCACTCACCATTCCCGTTCAACAGTTGTTAACATTTGGCCATATTTGCTTTGTCTGTGTACACGGATACACACACATATGTATATATGTTGCTATATATTCCTCTTCAGTACAGTATAAAAAGAATATTTAAGGAACCATACATTTCTGAGATTTGGATACATCAGTGATACCTCCATTCCCCCATCAAAGCATGGAACTACTTATTTTGGCATCTTGGAAACAAATGATGAAATATCAGGAAAATACGTGACTCTATATGAGGATCAGCTCATGGTGACCAGGTGCTATTTTAAATGCTTGTCTATGTGCGCTTTCTGCTGGGAACTTTTAGGTGTCTTTCTATGAGGATGTAGGACAGACTAGGAAGACCACTGTCCTTGGCGTGCTGGCGCTCAGGTGCCATCCCCACTGAACAGTTTGCAAGCCCTGTCCTCTGGGCTGGATGACTCACACAACCTCGCTGGGATGGAATTTCTTCTGTAAATTAAAAAAAAAAAAGAGCTGGGCTAGATAACTGAAGTGTTTTCCTTCAGTTCTGAAACAGTGAAATTCTAAGAACCAAGTTGAAATTTTGTGTACAAACCTAGATAGAATGAAGAACTTCAATAAACATTTACATATAGATTGAAATGTATAGAAAGTCAGTAAATTCCACATAACTTCATGGTCATGAGGAGAAATTCTGAATCTAGGACATAGTATTGGTAATAACAATAAAAAAGTACAGATCATCCCCAATATCTGAGTTTTCAGGGTATCTGGGTACAAGTTAATGTCCTAGATTTGATTCTTTTACAGACAGATGTAGCTGAAAAGGTCCAAATGCCTACAGCTTTTTGATTAGATGCGGAATACGTAACTGCTTTATTTGGCTGTTACTGAAATTTCTAAGTGTTTTATGTAAATGGTTTTTTGATTTATTTAATGTTTTTGTTTAGTTAAATGTTTGCATTCTGCTCTCCCTCACCCAGTGTACTTTTTCTATGTTGAGGGAGGGATGTGGGTTAGGAATGACTGGGACAAATGGATTAATGTATTAGGTCAAGTGAAATATTGTTTTAGTTAAATCGTGTTTGAGGTTGTCTTACAAGGTTTGGAGAGGATTTTCTCTCTTCTTTTTCCTCTGACAAAATGTATACATCTGAGAATAATATGAATCAGTCAAATATACAATGAGCTCTAGGGAAATTATTATTTTTTTCTCCTTTCAAGCAATGATGAAGAATTTTTTTTATCTATTGATACAAATCAGCTGACAGTATCAGCATTTGTTTGTTATCTTGGATTGAATCTGTTGTTAACAAGCTGAATACGTCTGCCCCAGCACACAGTAATAGAAACTTCAGTCCGGTAGCCGGTTAGTGACATTTCCAGCAAAATCTTGTTAGTGTAACATCTGACCTAATAAACGGCATTAAAGTTGGGGAGGTAGAGGAGATAGAGGTGTTGCTATCCCTAGTGTAAATATCTCTTTGCTGCTTACCTGCCAATCTTGGATTTCCTAAAGTTAATTCTTCCTAGAGTTTTTTGTTTTTAACTATTTGATCAGAAGATTACACTCTACAGGCCAGCTAAAAGGGATGTATTTTTTTGAACCTCTTCCATTGTTTTTAAAATCATTGTTTGTGTTGTAATCCTTTCAAAATGCTAGCCAGTAGCTGCTTTCCTGTTTAAAGAGTAAGGTCTTTCCACGGGCAGATCACCTTCATTTAATCTTCTGAAAGTGCATACTTAATTCTTAGCAACAGTGCATTTTTAGCATCAAGACCCTATTACCAAGAAAAACTGAATCTCCTAAACAAGTAGAAAAATAAGTCTTAGTTGTCTAAGAAGGTAATTGCGTCTTGCTTTTGGAGCCTTATATATACATCCCACTTGGTACAATTAGCCTCTGTAAACATTTGAACTTCTTTGTAGTCGAAACATTATATATTTCAGGAAGCAGATGAAGGAAGGTTTTTCAGGTTGATTCCTAATATAGCTGGTTTACTTTTCATTGTTGGTGTTGCTTTGGGGTTTTATTGCATTAAAATGTATCTGTGATTGTTCATATAAACTTTCAACCAATTTGCTTAAATATTGGAAGCCGGCAGGATGTGGAACAAGCATGGCATTGTGGAGAATATCACCCTGGCCCGAGTCAAGGGTAGAATGCTGTGAAAGCATTGTGCTAATTTTAGCTTACAAAGAGGATGAAGATAAACTGCCTACTGCTAGTTTGCCATATGCTATCCTGGTGATAATATTCGAATGCAAAATATTCCATAGAGAGTCTTATTGTTTCAGTATGAGAAGCTTGGATAAGAGTTAAGCAAATTTCTACTCAGTAAGTTTATAAGAAATAATGAAGTAAAACAATTCTCAAATGCAGGTAGATGAAATCTGCTCAATTTATTTTGGCTTTATTGACTTTCATGGGAGTTGACAGAATTAGTTTTGGTTTATATGTGATCCAATTTTATCTATTTTTCACATGTAAATTTTAAAAATCAATCTGAATAAATATTGATCTCTTTCAGAGAAGCAAAAATATAGTTGGGATTGCATAAAACTGCTTAAGAGACAGCATCCCTTGAAGTTCAATAAAGGAATAAAGCGACCTGTTCAACTGGTTTTAAAATAACACTTTAAAAAGCCTTTTTAAAAACGAAAAAGTCAAAATCCATTACCTTTCCATATTTGGCAAATTCAGCGCCTAGGAGTGTCTGACCTATTTATTTGTCACTGAGACCACTTCACAGTGAAGGGATTGTTAGTTCCTGAAAAACTGAGAAAAATCCAATGTGCATAGCGCATTTGCAGATGGAAACAGACTGTGTAGCCGGATTTGGAGGGTGGGTTGGCTGGAAGCTTTGTGTTAACAACTGGTGAAAAGCTTGACCTTTGTGTGACCTAGGTCAAACAAACCCCCGACTCAAGAGCTCTCCTTTGACATGGATACCTGTTTGGGGAAAGGGGCCAAAAAAGGGGGATGAAGATAAAATTATGTTCTGGACTTACAAGCTTGTTTTTTTAAATGTCCCAGTTTACTTGACTATTTGGGGGCATAGTGTCCATGTGGGGTGTCACAAAGGACCACAAATCTGTTTGTAAGTGTCAAAGGGAAAAGATGATCAGGAAACAATCTTTTTTTCTTTCTTTCTTTCATACAGGCAACACATAGGGTTTTTTCCCCTCACAATGCAATATGATCTGGGTCGTGATTCAGAGTTGAATGAATGGGCTGAGCTCCACTGATGAAAACATTTGATAATGTGGAAAATAAAAGCCCTGGCAAGGAGGAGATGGCAAGGCTTCCATTGTTTGTCCCCACACTTTGTTTTTATAGGGGTTCTCACAGGAACAAATAAATTGGAGTAAATAAAAGCAAAATAGCACTGTTAGTCCATATCGTGGCCTCACACATGCTCCCGAGTCAACTTTGGCAGGAAACTAGCAAGGGTCTGTTCCCAACCATTTGCGTGGCATCTTTATCTCTCCGGTTCATTGTTTGCCACTGAGTGCTTAAACCTCAACTTCCCAAGTAAAAGCTTCCTGTTGCTTGCTTTTAAATATAGTTTTGTTACAACAACATCACAAAAATGAAGAAATGTATTAAGGAAGCGAACTGATGACAGAAGGGATAAAGCAGGTCTAGTCCAATGTGATTCTAAAACTCCAGGGCTCACTCAGATCCATGAGCCTGGTTACTCTTGATGCAATCACTAATAGTCCCTTTTGGCTACTCAGCTAGAGGAACCATATGCCTCTGCCTTCACAGGAGGTCAAGAGTGAAGGAGAACAACGAAAATGGTCAGTGTTTCTGCCCTTTTGCTGTGTTTGGCTCACTTAGTTTTAACTTTTAAGCATTGTTTGTGGCTTGGGATTTTCTGCGCTTTCAGTTGCAGGTTAGAGGAGATCATCCTTTATTAATTATGCTCCTGCTTCGAGATACTTTAATGTCAGTATATCTGAAAAATTCTATCCATGCCTATGGAAAATATGGTTCTTATTCCACCTTAATGGATGGGGGTTACTCAGATACTTCCTGCAATTTTGGAGGAAAGCGCAGCAGTTTTCTCAGGCCTTGGATATAAACAACATTGTTTATGCTGTTTCCACTCTTGTAGTCCTCTGTTTGTGCAGGCTCTAACACAAGTAGGTCTGTTTTGCATTTTAAAAATTAGTGCATGTTTTCAGAATCAATCTATCAAGTTAGGCCAAGAAATGCCATAAGAATGCATGGCTGGGGGTCACCAAATTCTGGCTTTCAAAACTTACTTGACAGCCACTTACAGCTCTGGTTCTACACTCACGTGCGAACCTTGGTACCCTCCTTTAATGCCATGATGGAAGCAACTGATTCCAGTCCCTGTCCCCTACTCATTGCATAATACACTGAAAGCTGCACCAGAAAATTATTAACACCACTCCAATGACCCTTTTCTAAAATTGAAGTATAGTTGATTTACAATGTTGTGTTAGTTTCAGGTGTACAGCAAAGTGATTCAGTTATATATATATATGTGTGTGTGTGTGTGTGTGTATATACACACACACACACACATATATAAATCTGTTCTTTTTCAGATTCTCTTCCCTTATAGGTTATTACAAGATGTTGAGTACTGTTCCCTGTGCTGTACAGTAGATCCTTGTTGGTTATCTATTTTATATATAGTAGTGTATATCTGCTAATCTCAAACTCCTAATTTATCCCTACCCTCCCTCTTTCCCCTTTGGTAACCGTAAGTTTGTTTTCTATGTCTGTGAGTCTATTTCTGTTTTCAAATGACCCCTTTTTTTTTTTTTTTTTTTTTTTTTGGTGGTACGCGGGCCTCTCACCGCCGCGGCCTCTCCCGTCACGGAGCACAGGCTCCGGACGCACAGGCCCAGCGGCCACGGCCCACGGGCCCAGCCGCTCCGCGGCATGTGGGATCCTCCCGGACCGGGGCACGAACCCGCGTCCCCCGCATCGGCAGGCGGACCCTCAACCACTGCGCCACCAGGGAAGCCCCCAAATGACCCTTTTGACGAGAACACCCATTGTGCCAGAATGTGAACAGTATTGTGAAATATATAATATAGTATATTATAGCTATTTAATAATGAATCTGTTATAATCTCTAGTAACACAGTGAATTAAGATCTAAAGGAAAGTAGCTTATTAAGACACGAAAAGAGTGAGCACTAACTTACGTGTGTGTTTGTGTGTGTGTGTGTGTGTGTAGTGGAAGAAGGCCAAGTGGAGGGCAGCTGCAGGGTGGCCCTGTAGCACAGACAAGCTGGAGAGCCTTCCCCAATACCCTTGCAGTCCTCCCACAACAGAACAGGGAGCCAGCTTGCCAGGAAGCCATAAACTTTTCAGCCTGTGAACTGTCACTGCCCTTATCGACACAATACCATGTGTTCTGGAGGAGAAAGTCAGAACATAGAAGATGCCTGCAGGTTGTTTTGGCCCATGGGTGCAGGATGCCAACTTCTTTGACAATTTTCTAGAGTGGGACTCTGGGTGTAGCGCTGAGATCTTAATCACCTATTCAGCAGCTCTATTTGCCGCGTTCAACACTGCACAGACGTGGTCGATAACTCTTTGACTTGGTTGCCTTTGAGAGACTGCCTCCTGGGCACTAAGCTAAGAAAATCGCTGCTCTCCTCTGGCCGGGTCCAGCAGGAGAAGGACGTCAGGAGAATGCAGACGCTTCTTCCTTTCTGCAAGTCTCCAGCTGATTCCGAGCTGAGCATTCCCAGCCCCCATCAGCTTGTTCCTGGAGATCCCTAGAGCAGAGGCCCCCCGAGAGAAAGAGCTCCTTGGTTGTTTGTGTAGATCTGGCTGTCCTATCTGATGGTCAGACGTTCTACATCAGAGCTAGTGAAAAGTGGGGTTATGCGGTGACTATTAGTCATTTGGAGTAATCAGTTGGAAAAGTCTTTCTTTTGTCCTATTCAGAAGACTGGAAGTTTGTGTCATTGCTCTAAGGAGAGTTGCATCTTCTTGGTTATGTTGTGGAACACATTTTGGGGGCTGTTACTGTACCCTTACTTTTGGATAAGTTGTCACCCATTCCCATGCAGGTAGGTATACCTCATCTTCATAAAGAGGAATCAGAGGAAGCCATGCTCCACCAAGGTGGGCTTTAAACTCTGGGGGTGGACTTTGGGACCATGTCGCCCGGCAGAGAAGCCCATATAGCACAAGCGCATCAGCATATGACCCATGGTAGTAAAACCTCAAATTCCATAAAACTAGTTTGTCTAAGAGATCGCCTGCTTCCCTCAGCACCCTAAGGCAGCTGGAATTAGCAGACATGATGGTACTTACTATTCCATAGTCTGATCTTGAAGGCATAAATTGGAGCTGAATCTGGGGTCCAAGCCTCTCTCCATCTCTCCTGACGTTCTCCCAATGGTATGGTTGCTACCATTAGGACAGGAATGTATACTTTTGTCCTGTCTATTGTAATCCCTCCTCTCCCAGGTTACCATGGGGCCTTGCTGTCTTCCTAACTGTAATATCTGTACCTTATTTTACAGTTATGTGTTGGATGCTGAGTTGCCTTAAAAGCTGAGGGATTTAAGTCTTATTAAAATTGTTAGTATTGTAGTATTTATTTCCTTATAAGTGGATTCCCCATTTCAACTGTATCTTTAGAAAATGATCTTGGTTTTCTTCTACCATCATATCAGTAATAATAAAATAAGCCAAGAAGCTATAATTACTCTTCACATCGCCTCTGTGGAGTGGTTACATAGAATACCCACTTGTTATGATGTGAATTTTCATTCA
Organism: Physeter macrocephalus; assembly: GCF_002837175.3. NCBI lineage: Eukaryota > Metazoa > Chordata > Mammalia > Artiodactyla > Physeteridae > Physeter > Physeter macrocephalus. The sequence goes on from NC_041225.1 coordinate 81,304,242, forward strand.
CTGCAAATGAGCAGGAACAAAGTATTCCTGACGGTTTGATTCCCCCTTTGGCCACACGTTATGACTCTCCTAACAGCAAACCACACCGTCCACTGTCAGACACTCTCTAATGCTCTTTCTAATAAATAGAGCAGCTAAAAATACGGATGTTCTTCATTAAATGTAAAATGATCATTTTAACTGCTTCTACTCTGAGTGACCCATCCATCACTTAATCAGACCAATTTAAGCAGAGAGAGAGAGAGAGAGAGAGAGATTGAAAATAAGAGTGGATCATCTGTCTGTATTTCCTTTGGTGGCAACATGAGTAGAATTTAGGCTTCGGATGCGTCTTTAGCCATCTCACTGTTTCCCGTGAAAGTGTTATTTTCTTCAGCGTGTACAGGTGGTGGTGTGATGGGCTGTCTAGAAATACAGGTTTAACTAGACCAATGAAGATCATACTTCGTTAGTTTACTCGTGACAAAAAGAGAGTCGCTTGATGTAAGAAGTGTTCCCAGACTTTCCCGTCCTTCCCATCAGTTGAATCAACCACACAGTCAGTTGTTGCATCTGTAATAGCTCTCCTCGTGTAGAAATGAGGATTTTGCAAACTCCCAGAACATATAACCAAATTCTTTGTTAAATTTTTCTGATAACGAAGGCTGTACTTTCCGTATATACAGGAAGAGAGCGGAACTAACTCAGGGCAAGAAGTTGAACTTTTTTCTGTAGAGAAACCAAAACCGTAAAGATAAACGTGCTTTTTGACTGTCCCCCTTCCCAGCCACGCGCCTGCATTAATTCTCAATTAATTTCTGTACGTTTAGGATTTGAGTCTGCCATTCGTTCAACACACACGGGCTGCCTACTAGGGGGCGGCCCTGAGGATACACGGTGGTGAGCAAGCCCACGGACTGTGCTCAAGGAACTTCAAATCTAGTGGGAATGGCTGGAGGATAAATAGACCATGGAAATATGGTGGAACACCAGCTATAATCTCTGTCGCATGGAACATGCATCTGCCTCTGTCTTGGAGGGTCTTAGGAGTTCCCCTCAAGAAAGGGCATTTTTACACTATTTCACATTTTTCCAAGAGTTTTCGCACGTGTAACCCCACTCATTCCTCACAACACCCCTTTGAATCAGCCAGTTCTTTATTACCACTGTGGACTGAGGAAGGGGGACTCAGCAAGTGGAGTCACTTGACAAAGACGACACCGATAGGAGAGCCTGGCTTAGAAGGGCGGACCCCGGCTCTGACCTCTGGGTCAGGCATGAGTGTCTGTGTTGGGGAGGGTGGGGGAACCTGGAAAGATGAGAAATAGTGGCCTGATGTTGTGAAATCACTGTGTGACCATCTGGGAATTTGCCCTCGATTCACTGCCAAGTTTAAGAAGACCCGGAACAATCGTTTCGCACTCAAATAGCCCAGGCAGAGCTTCAAAACATCCACTTTCCCTTTAAAAAAATAAGGCAAACAAGCAAGCACAGAAGAGAGACAATGAACATGATCGCTCAGAGCAGCTTTCACAGTTTCGGTTTGCATCCTTTCTTTTGTGATAACATGGCCCCAAATAGTCACATTCCATGCCTTGGAAGTTTTTAGGCTTCTTGATGGAGATCATCTTCCCATAACTGATTCTTTAAAGTTACGTATTTCTTTAGCCTGATCACATGCCTGACTTTGGACTAGTGAGGGGACAGATATCTAGCTCTGGGCCTGCAGTGACCCACCCTTCAACTTTCCAGTCTTTTTGCTCAGGCCAGACTGTGCCTTGTGCCAGCTCCTGTTCTTCCTGTGGTTGTCCCTCTTACATGAGATGGAACTCATTGTTCCAAATATTGCAGAGATGCCTGACTTTGGGGGAGTTCCTTCGCTGAGGTTTCTGGAAGGAAGAATTCCTTGGGTATGAATGAGAGGCAGAGAGGACGGCTGTGTTTCCCATAACCCTTTCGGTGTCTGATATGGAAATCATACTCTCACCGACCATCTGGATTTGAATGGATGCGATTTGGGGCTGTCTCCCTGTTTGGTGTGCCCGATGAGAAGAAGGCAGGACATTCTGGGGCCTAGGACCTGTGCTAGAATCTCAGCAACACAGTGCCCCTGGGCAGCAAGAGGAGGCTGGGGCAGGGCTGAAGCATCCCCATCATTAAGAGGACAAGGGCGGGCTTCCCTGGTGGCGCAGTGGTTGAGAGTCCGCCTGCCGATGCAGGGGACGCGGGTTCGTGCCCCGGTCCGGGAGGATCCCACGTGCCGCGGAGCGGCTGGGCCCGTGAGCCATGGCCTCTGAGCCTGCGCATCCGGAGCTTGTGCTCCGCAACGGGAGAGGCCACAATAGTGAGAGGCCCGCGTACCGAAAAAAAAAAAAAAAAAAAGAGGGCAAGGGCTTGGAGCATCTAACCTCGGTAGAGAAGCTGGCTCCTCCCTGAGCAGGCAGCTGGATGGTCCAAGATACAGCATCCAAAGGGTATAGCAAGTTCAGGCCTGGCATTTCAGGATATCCAGTCTGATAGGTGGGACCAGCAACAAGGAATTCTAGGCCTTAGGCCAACTCAGAAGTTACGCAGGGCTGGGATTGGCCTTCTGAGGTCTGTTTTCCAGGGCGAGCGAGGATCCCTTCCAGCTGGGAGCAGTATTCAGCCCTAGGAAAGAAGACTGACAGGGGCTGGGGGATGGGAGGGGAATAGAGGTTCCTGCCAGCTTGTGGATGCGGACAAGACCAGACCCAGAAGAGGACCAGGAGGAGAGTGGGGAATCCAGAGACATGCCTGCGCTGGAGGACGTATCTGAATGAGGAGCAGGGGTAGGTCGGGTGACTTAAGGTAAAGGTTGGCAGTTGCTCCTGTGAATCTAGGTCTAGGGCAGTGTCAAGGGATCAAGGCGATTTTGACTCTTCCCGTCTTGTGGGATAAATGTCTCGGAAACCAAGAAGGGGACCTGGGTCCCAGGTAGAGTTTATGTAGATGCAGCTACAGGAGCTCAGGAAGAGGAAAGAACAAGCTGGTGAAGAGAGAGGGTGCAGGGTGCTGTAGCAGCAACCCCCTTTCTGTGGGAGGGAGCGTCTCTGCCTTCAGTGGATGAGAATAGTTCATGGATTCTGCTACTTCCTTCTGACCCCGGTAGACTTCAGATTAGTATGTAGGTGACATCATCACTGAAAACCCCACAGGCATGGACCACTGCTCCCCCTTGGGTCCTCTGCTCCAGGCTGGTGTCCACGAGGCAACCTTGTTTGGATTTCCGTACCTTGCCTACCCCCCAGCCACAAGAGAAGAGACTTTCCTTTCTTTGATACATAAATGATGAGAGAAAATCAACTCTCGTGGGAGCTTGTGATCCATCCATCTCCTTCCCACTCCCCTCTGGCTGAGCAGCCTGGCCATGCCTGCCCAGAGTGGACTCCCGGTTTCAGTGTACGGACGTCTCCGGAAACAGCACTTGCCTCCCAACTTTCCTACTAACAGAACTGCAGACTTCTGACATGGAGAGACACTTGGAGACCATGGTGTGATTCTAGGAAATGTGTGCTTTGTCATGTTTTATGTCCTAGGCATTGACATTTCTGTCATTTCGTAGGTGACTACTCAGAGGCCCTGGGAGAGGGAAGGGGCCTCTGTGGGGTGATGCTCTAGGTAGCACGGGGCTTCCCCTCTGCATTTTGATTCTTCAATTTCCACCCCTCTTATGAATTTTTTCTGTGTGATTTTCTCTTTTAATTTTTGGAGGCCCCTTCAGGGGAGTCGCCTCCCTGTTCTGCAATGTGGCTATTTTTGACGCCCTGCCATTCCTGTGTACTTTCAACAGATCCATAAACACTTGGTATTTGTTTTCTTCCTTGTACATTTCAGAGGTGGTTTTCATACTTAACCCGTTCCCATCCCTTTGACTAGGGAACACTCACGCACGTGGCACTCTGAGATTGCTGCTTCAGTGTCTCTTCCTTCTGTGACTTCAGTAGAAAGAATATGATTGAGGAGCCATTATGAAGCCCACATTATTGGTCAGGCTTTGTGCTGGCTGTGGACGACATGCAGCCATGAGAAAGGACGCTGTTCCGCTCTAGAAGATCTTTCTAGAGGTTAAAGAAATGCACCTAGAGTAGATCACCGTTATCTAATAAGAGTGTTAAATGGAGAGACTAGCTCTAGAGTGTTTAGGGGTTTAGCCTTGAGCCAGATCTGGATTCAGATTCATGAGGAACTCTAGTTCCTTATCTGTAGAGCAGTCTGTTTCCTTTTCTGTGCATTAGGGCTATTGCAAGGATGACATGAGATAATTTAGAAAAGCACCTAGCATGGCATGTGCTCTCTGTGCAGCCTATAATCGTTAGTTAGTAAATATGAGTTATTTCTACTGGCTACTAAAACAGTCTTTGAAAGATCAATAACATGTAAAGGGTTTTTAAAATATGGAGAAATTGATTTTTTTTACCATGATAATTTAACTTTAATGTCTAAGGATTTGGTGAGGATTAGTTGATTGAAAATAAAGGCTAAACACCGTTTCAAGTATCTAGTAAGTGCTCAATAAATGTTAGTTTTTATCATTACTATTATTCTTACTATCTAGACAAGGGATGGACTATAATTGACAATTAGCCCTCTTATTCTTTAGGGCATCTTGATTTTCCTAGACTGTAAAGATACTTTCTTAAATGATAGCACTTTTTTTCCCCCATATTTGTAAATCAAGAACAAAAACCTTTGCTAGTGACAACTGCCACAGAAATATTATTTAGAGAGCGGAGGGCATAATCTGTTTTGTGTGGGAAGTGAGAACCTATATTAATAAAAATTGTTTCCAGTGTACCACCATTCAGCCATAGGCTACCAGCTTCATGAGATAGGACCGTTTAGGCTGCACTGCTCACCTGTTTTACTCTGAAGTCCACTCACAAAGTTCTGTGTCACTGCCGGGTTCTTTGGGGAAACAGAAGAAAAGAAAAAAGGAAAAGGACCTGCCATGCTAGGAGAGTGGGTATATTTGTTTTGGAAAAGTTTGACTCCTGGGAATGAGAACAGGATGCGGGGAGAAGGAACCATGACAGGAGTGGCGATGATTGTTTGCCTGCTTGGGGTGAGGGGATCAGGATAAATGTCCCCTTGCTCAAAGAATGTCCTCCATAGCAGGTCACCATAGGGACTAGCATTCACTGAGCTGAGCCACCACTGCCAAGTGTGGAGTTAAACGCTTAAGGCAACTTACTATTATTATTATTATTTTTTTTTTTGCGGTATGCGGGCCTCTCACCGTTGTGGCCTCTCCCGTTGCGGAGCACAGGCTCCGGACGCGCAGTCTCAGCGGCCGTGGCTCACGGGCCCAGCCGCTCCGCGGCATGTGGGATCTACTGGAGTATAATTGCTTTACAATGTTGTTAGTTTCTGCTGTATAACAAAGTGAATCAGCTATACATATACATATATCCCCGTTTCTCCTCCCTCTTGCGTCTCCCTCCCACCCTCCCTATCCCACCCCTCTAGGTGGTCACAAAGCACCGAGCTGATCTCCCTGTGCTATGCGGCTGCTTCCTACTAGCTATCTATTTTACATTTGGTAGTGTATATATGTCCGTGCCACTCTCTCACTTCATCCCAGCTTACCCTTCCCCCTCCCCGTGTCCTCAAGTCCATTCTCTACATCTGCATCTTTATTCCTGTCCTGCCCCTAGGTTCTTCAGAACCATTTTTTGTCTTTTTTTTTAGATTCCATATATATGTGTTAGCATACGGCATTTGTTTTTCTCTTTCTGACTTACTTCACTCTGTGTGACAGTCTCTAGGTCCAACCACCTCACTACAAATAATTCAATTTCGTTTCTTTTTATGGCTGAGTAATACTCCGTTGTAGATATGAAGGCAGCTTATTTTACTTCACCTGCCAATACCTCTAAGGTATAAGTACTATTACTATGCTCATTTTTTCTAAAGGGCTGAAACTCGGGCTTGGAGAGGTTAAATAACTTGCCCAGGGTCACACAACTATTAATGGGGAAGATGAGACTTCTATGAACCTAGGCAAATCCAACTCCAGAGGCTAAACTATTCTCTTAGAACACCTCCAACGTAAGAGACAAGAAGTGAGGTACAGTACTTGCTGAGGAGATGAGGAGAAAGACGGCAGTAGCACTCGCAGAAACGAGTCGCCAGTGGGAGACATCCTGGCTTGTTTCCATACTGCCGTCAGTGGGTTGCCTGCTCAAATGAGGACCTGAACAGCCTTGCCCTCAGCCTTGTCCAGCGGGTGCAGGTACATTTCATTGTGTGGAGGGAACAGGAGGCTGTCCGCATCTTGCACTATAGCTAGGCATCTGCATGCACCCAGCAGACTTGCTGGCTTTAGGTGCCCATGGGGGAAGACGCTCCAGAGCCTTGCTGGGATGAAGCTTGTGGTCCTTGGACCAGCAGCACAGCATCCGCAGCTCCTAGGAGCTTGTTAGAAATGCAGAATCTCAGGCTTCTTCCCTACTAAATCCAAAACTACATTTTAACAAGATCCCTGGTGTTTTATGTAATATGCATGAAAGTTGGGGTGGCACGGCTCTAAAAAGTTTTATCTTTACCATGCCCACCAAAGTCAAGTCACCACTTTTCAGAGTGTGCTGATTTTGAACGGCAGGCGCCTGTCCCTAATTAACTGAGTGATTGGTGTGTGTGGCACCACAAACCTACAAAAGAACTGGAGCCTTGGATAATCAGAGGAGAGAAAGTTAGGTGTCGTCACAGACACAGGCCAGCAATTCTCAAACCTTTTCTTTCAGGAACTGTTGGATTTTTAGATGGCTTAAAATAAGAGAATAACTTGCATTTTTTTTTCGAACTCCCAACTTCTTTCTTGCCCATTTTCCTGCTAACTATACTTAATATCTCTTCATTCTCCCCAAAGACTTGTTAATCTACATTTCACAACCTCATTCCATTTGACTTTGCGTGCAAAGAAATCTGTGCAGAATATCATCTCTTTTTTCCTCCTTGACCCGTGGCATTTCCTCTTGCTCCAACTTCTGCCCCAGGAGGTGAGTCCCACTCTCTCATACACAGTGACCCACCTTCAGCTGCCCTGGTGCCCTTCCTGCATACACCATGACCTTACCTCATACCTCCTTATAAACTGAGAGCAGAATAAAAGGGCGTCAGTAGGGGATGAGGAGGAGAGTGCCCATGAGTGTCTGGAGGATCTGAAGTGTGTCTGAAGATCCCCAGGAAGCCAGGGCAAGGCAGGGCGGACTGGTGCCCCACGTTTAACCATCTCACAGTGCTCATTGCAAAGGCTCTGCTCATCCAGCCACACAGACCAGTGAAGAGAGGGCAAACATGGGGGTAGAGTTCCTACAGAATGGAGACACCTTATCCTGGTTTATCTGGAGTCATTCAAGAGTGATGTGGTCCAGATGAACAGAATCCTACTTTTTTTTTTTTTTTTTTTTTTTTTTTTTTGCGGTACGCGGGCCTGTCACTGCTGTGGCCTCTCCCGTTGCGGAGCACAGGCTCCGGACGCGCAGGGTCAGCGGCCATGGCTCACGGGCCCAGCCGCTCTGCGGCATGTGGGATCTTCCCCGACCGGGGCACGAACCCGTGTCCCCTGCATCGGCAGGCGGACTCTCAACCACTGCGCCACCAGGGAAGCCCTCCTACTTTTTTAAATATTAAAAAATTTAGAGACATTTTTAATGAAAGTGTTCCCAGACTACACATATGCCCTATCATATCTAATTATAATCAACTTAAAGAAAATTGAAAGTCAGAAGGTCCATGAGTTATGGCCCTGCACCATATCTTTTCCTGTTTATACAGCCTCTTTGGCATCCATAGGGCTGCTTTCCCCAATGCTAAAGGGCCCTACTGTGCTATGCTTCTTAGGTGCTTATTTTTTGCCTCTTCATCATCCTATATTTTTACAAAGCTTTCAGCCTACAAACTATAAGGCAGGAAACCAGATGAGTAAACTTTAAAAAACTGTATCTAAAATAAATATAACAATTCTCTGATTAAGGGGCTTTTGGTCATTTCTCTGTGAAAAGTCTGTGAGCTTTACCACATTTAATCTGTGGTTCTAATCCAGTACATTTTAATCATCTTGGAGATTTAAAACTCACTAATGCCAGACTCTCACCCTCCAAAATACTAGTTCAGTTGTTCTCCGGTATAGCATAAGGCATCAGCATTTGTAAAGCTACCACGTGATTCCTCGTGTAGCCAAAATTGAGAACCACTGCTTCTAATCTTTTTTTTTTAACATTTAAAAAAATTTATTTATTTATTTATTTTTGGCTGCGTTGGGTCTTAGTTGTGGCACATGGGATCTTTCCTTGCGGCCTGCAGGCTCAGTAGTTGCAGTGTGTGATCTCCAGAGCATGCAGGCTCAGCTGTTGCAGCGCACGGGCTCTATACTTGCGGCGCACGGGCTTAGTTGCCCCGTGGCATGTGGGATCTTAGTTCCCCGACCAGGGATTGAACCCACGTCCCCTGCATTGGAATGCGGATTCTTAACCACTGGACCATGAGGGAAGTCACCCACTACTTCTAATCTTTATGCTAGAAATATTTTTAAAATCCTACTTTTAACTGTATCCTATATAATTGTTGAAGTGAGCTCTTTGATAAATAAATGTTATCCTGTCTGTGTAAAAGTGTGTGTGTATAGGGGGCTTCCCTGGTGGCGCAGTGGTTGAGAGTCCGCCTGCCGATGCAGGGGACACGGGTTCGTGCCCCGGTCCGGGAAGATCCCACATGCCGCGGAGGGGCTAGGCGCGTGAGCCATGGCTGCTGAGCCTGCGCGTCCGGAGCCTGTGCTCCGCAACGGGAGAGGCCACAACAGTGAGAGCCCGCATACCGCCCCCCCCAAAAAAAAAAAAAAGTGTGTGTGTATACACACACATATATATACATAATATACATATACACATGCAGAGCATATAGAAGTTTAAAAATAAATTATCTGGCAAGCTTTTGAAGATATCACAAAAATAAATGGGGTATGTGTGTGTGTTTGTGTGTCTATGTCTGTCTGTCTGCCTGTCTATAAGATCGCATGTGTGGGTGGCATTTGTGGTTTTTTGGTGTTTTTGTTTTTGTTTTTTGTTTTTTTTACTGACAAAACATTAATTTTCATGGTTAGATAGAACTTTGTGACCATTCATTAGTATATATTTAATATTTTGGGGGGAGACTATTTCAAGCAATGAACTTGTCATACATTACTGTAATATTAAAAAAAGAGGCAAAATACTGGGTCCTAAAATGCTTTCTAAGATGTTGATTCAGAACAAAAGTTTATGGTTTTATACTGTTTTACCTTTGCAGTTGAAGTGTATTCTGTTTGTTTCTTAGAAAAAGGTCGGGGATTTCCATTTTGTTTTATTGTTAGTATAAATACATAGATTTCAGTAATATTTTGCAGTGCACGCACATCCTGAAGTTTCTAAGACTTCATTAAGAAGTTATGCTGTTTTTGCAGGGATTTTCCATGGTGTTTAGTTGTAAAAAAAATGCTGAATGGATGAAAAATGAGTAAAATATGTGTTTTTTTTTTCTTCTTTCTTATTCATCATTGCTATTTGTCCTCTGTGTGAAGGCAACTAATTTGCTGTTGTTCCCCTGAGGGGAATTCAAGTCAAAAAGTCATATTGAATTACCAGAAAAAGATATTCCTATCTCAAAAGAACAGAGTGCAATGATTTAAGAAAAAAAAAAAGTGGAAAATTTATCTGATTTTTGGTGTATGTTTTATCTGTCCACGGTACTCTACTTGAACGAACACTTAGATAAACTAAACCTGAAGTAAACTATAAATATGATTATTGATTGACTCCAACTGACAATCTTACTTTCCATGAATTTAGAAAGCCCAGTTTCTTCCTTTAATCCCATCAACTGCACATTAAAATTTTGACAAAAAAATTTTTTTGTATTCTTTAAAAATCCAGCAGATATTTTCATTCTGGGTCTCGGTTATTTAATATATTTCTTTCCATAGTTTTCACACAGTTACATGCATGATTTGAGTTGACAATGAAGATAGAAGCTTAAGAGAATGCATGATTTATGGGAAAGTTATTCCCAATGTATTTCAACAGGCTGGCAATCCTCCCCGAGTTATAAACACCCAAATTATGAACGACCTACACACACAGACACACACACAGACACACAGACACACACACACACGTCCAACTTGGATTTCTTCACTCCTGTCCTCCATGGTTTACATCTACAGGACGCATTTACTGTCATCACAGTTTCTGTGAGAAACCGTGGGGTGTTCAGAAGCATGTGACTTCCCAAATAGAAGCAGGGGATTGGGGTGGGGAGGGGATAGCAGGATGTAATCATCAGTTAGGAAAGTGACACTGGGCTTTTTTGAAAGTTTGGCATCCATTGATCAAAAATACACAAGCTACGTATTTTTAAACACTTTATTTCTCTTCCTGAAATTCTGCCATTAAAGATTCATTTACATTAACAAACCTTTTAAAAATGCCAGTACTTCTGGGAAGGTGAGGGAGGCATTCATTTCCTAGTCCAAATTAATTCTTTCAGGTTGCTTGCTACCTAAACTCTGGCTCAGGTCAAGTAGACTTAAAGGCTGGGTATTGTGATTGGCGGGAGATGATGAGTGTTAATTCATAGCAGGAGTAGAATCGGTCCAGGTGATGTGACCATAATTGGGAGGCCAAGTGCCTCTACAAGGCTTTGGGATACTTGGAAACTCCAGGAAAGGAAAGCCATGTAGCAGAGGAGAGACACAGAAAAAGAGGTACTAAAGGCAATCATATATATTTTAATATTTTCCTAGGCTGACTCTATGCACAGAAATATGGGAAGGAACTCATCTTCCTCCTTATTTTTGCACTTTCTGACTTCCTGAACCCAGGGCTCACATGTCAGTTAGAACTTCATTCACTTAATGAATTACTTTGGCTTTTGATGAACAAGAATTGAAAACTATCACCATTCATAACAGACTTCTATGTGAAAATTTGTTCTAATGTCCAAGAGACCTGCTTACAAATTAACTTCAGAATATAATTGGTGCCTAAATTGGGATCTACCTGAATAGACTCATTGCTCGTCCGTTGTCCCTCATTCTCCAGTCTTGGTTTGGAAAGTAGGGATTTGCTAGGTGGAACTAAAAGAGACACTGGAGGATGAAGCTTTATGTGGTAAAATTTATATCATATCAGGGCATGCAATGGAAAGGGCACTGATGACCCCACGGAAATACACTTATAGGTCACAACTCTTAGAAACCTAGGGGTGAACACCCAAATCCTGACCATGGCCCCCAAGGCCCTGTGTAGTCTTGCTTCTCTTACCTCTCCAGTTTCATCTTGTCCTGCTTTCCCAGGTCCCAGTACTGTGGTTGTTTCATTCTTCCCCCAGACAGGCAGGGCCTTTGTACATGTGATTCCAATGGCCTGCAATACTTTCCCTGCCCTCTGCCCTTTTAGACTGTCCACTCTACCTAATTGACTTTTCTCTACCCTTCAGACGTCTACTCCAGATCACTCCCACCTAAGTCAATGTCCTTTGTTCCACGCACTCAAAGATTTATGTTTCTTTCTGATGGAGTACAGTTGCACACTTATTGCTGTGACTATTTTGTTTAACGTCTATGCCTTCTAACTGGAAAGCACATAGAAAGAAAATAACTGGTTTGGTTCACCATTTGTGTCTCTAGGGGGTTGGCATTCGTGTTTGGGACATAGTAAGAATTAAGTACATTTTTGTTAAATGAATGAATGAATGAATGAATGGTAGGAGTGACAGGTTGTACAAAAAGATGGTTACGTATCCAGAGCTCACTTTTATTTTTATTTTAGAATTACTGTTTTTTGGGGGGGGGTATTTATTAATTTATTTATTTTTGGCTGCATTAGGTTTCATTGCTGCATGCGGGCTTTCTTCAGTTGCGCCGAGCGGGGGCTACTCTTTGTTGCAGCGCGCAGGTTCTCATTGTGGTGGCTTCTCTTGTTGTGGAGCACAGGCTCTAGACACGTGGGTTTCAGTAGTTGTGGCACGTGGGCTCAGTAGTTGTGGCATGCGGGCTCTAGAGCGCAGGCTCAGTAGTTGTGGTGCACGGGCTTAGTTGCTCCATGGCCTGTGGGATCTTCCCATACCAGGGCTCGAACCTGTGTCCCCTGCATTGGCAGGTGGATTCTTAACCACTGCACCGCCAGGGAAGCCCCAGAGCTCACTTTTAAGTGCTATATTTACTCTTTAGAAAAGGGGGCAGTAGGTTCATAGAGAGAGCTCCTGACTGCAGGCTCTGATTCTCCATCTCTTCCCTGGGGTTTCTGTGATGTCAGGAGTCCACTAAAGGGCAGAGTGAGGCTGTGAGCTCATTCCACAGTGGTTAACTATTGACAAATACCTGTCACTGTTTAACAAGCCTAAATTCAACTAGAAAGGAAAAGCCTCATAGCGAATCTCTGTGAAGCCAACCTTTGGAAGCGTAGCTAGACATTTCTTTTTATAAGTGCCAAGAATAAGTTTATTTAAAGTTTGCTCTTCTTAATCTTCTCCCCTGTTCACCTTAGCTCCATCTTTTTGATCCGTGCCATTGTCTAGGACTTAGCACTGCCAGGTCAGGTACCAACAACACCTCATCTTGGTTTCCAAAGGAACTACCTCAAAATTTTCAGGAAAGCCATGGTGGTAAAATAAAATATATGAGAGTGTGCTTACCCTTGATCAACTGAAAATCCCTTTGAACTAAAAACAAGGAGACCTTCAACACCTCAGGATGAGAAGAGATACAAAACGGAGGCTGAGCTAACAGAACCCTAATTAAAGTTAAATGTAGAAGTTAACCATTGGATTTAGACTATTACATATGTCTATTGGCCTCAGATTTGAAGATATAGAAAGTTTACTCTGTTTATTTTGAAAATATTTAATAAGACTTATGAGGTTGTATTATGTTTTCATTTATCTTGCAAAAACCTTTCTAATGTTTCCTAGGATCCTGTGACATGTCAATCTGTAACAGTATCAGATATTAATGTCCTCAGATAACCTGTTGCTGAAGAATTGCTGAGACAGGTGTGGAGGAATGCTGTGGGAAAGACTGACACAATGACTTGGCAAAACCATAGTTCTAGAGTTTTGTGTTTGTACCATATCTAGAAAGTGTGAGTCTGGAGTCTGAGCTCAGGGTCAAATTGTCTGCTTAGAGACAGCTGAGATTCTTTACTAGGGTAAAACTTGAGAGGTGTGTCAAGAGTGCGGGGAGTGGTATAATTAATTCATTCAGGGGAAAATGCAGAAGGAGACAAATAACTTTTGCTGCATTTTTTAAAAGGTGAACTCAGGAAAATTGGAGAAACAGCAAGAAATTTTAGTTGGGTAAATAGTTTTGAGTTGTAATTGCAGGGGGTAGGGGTGTATTTCTAAAGGGTTATGGTAAACATTATAAAGAAGTCTGATACTTAACTCTTAGTCCATCTCTTGTCCAAGATGAGCTTAAAAATTCTAAGGAAACTTCCCAGCTTTGGAGAATGCATTTTTAAAAATATTTTCTTACGTTTCATTGGTGAATATTTTCCAAGAGTTTCATTTAGGTGTGTATCCAAAAGAATTGTAACAGCGGGAAATTGAAACTACGGTTTTCTCCATACAGTGGAAAAAAAGATGCATTCACACATTCACTGAAGAAGCAATGGACAAGTCTGTACCCTGTACACAGGGGTAACCCTGGGGCTAGAGAATCTTAGTGAGGAGTATGACCAGGTCCCTGTTTTCACAGTATTCTATAATCAAGTTGAGGGGACATATACGGAAATGAACAGTGCTAGTAGAGTATGAAGTGTGTTTGGGTGGAGGAATGTCAGGAGAAGAAAAATCACTCTGGACGGGGGAGGATTACTAAAGAGACTTAGAGTCCAGCAAAAACTCCTTATAGGAGCTGGCAGTTGAACCGAACCTAAAAGGTCACTGAGGAGTTTGCCAGGGAAAGGGACTAGCACAGGGGAACACAAAGAGGTGTGAGAGATCCGTGTGTGCGGTGAGATCCCGAGAACGTCAGGTGGGCTCAGGATTGGAGTGGGGGGGCAGGGCGGCGTCGAGTGCAGTGCCCCCGGGGACCCGGCAGAAGATGGGCTGCAAACAAACACACCCCGGAGAGAGATCACGAAAGGCCTTCTATGCCGGGCTAAAAAGTGTGACCTTTATCCTGAAGGCAAAGGGCAGCTGCAGAGGATTTTAAGTGCCAGGGTTATACGAACAGATATGTGTTTCAGAAAAATCATTCTGGCAGCTATTACGCATTCTAAATGAAGACAAAACACCTCCTTAAAGCCTCTGAAGTATTCTAGCCGGTTCCTGAGAAAGGCTTGTTATAATTCTCACCATTTATCCTCTTAACATAACACAGAAACATTATCCCCTCTGACTTCTGGCTAAGTAGACACAGCCAGGATCTGGAGAAGTGGGTTTGGGGTAGTTTTTACATTCTTCCTAGCAACCTGGCACACCCAGATAGCTCGACTACAAAGGAAACCCGACCTCCCCACACCGAGGGGATGTTTGCACCAGGGGCCCCTAGAAAGGCGGGAATGTTCTACACACCATTTAAGGGACGAAAGGCCATATTCTCTCACGGAGAAGTGCTATGTGAGAAAACAGAAACCCTTAATATTGGATGAAAATTTAGCCTCCTCATAACATGAGCTGTACAGTCCTCGGAGGGCTTTGCACTGACCATTGAGACAGCTTTCAAGGCACAACAGAACTGACTCAGTATCGACAGATACGGTTATAACTGGCCTTGATTTTTGAGTCTAGGTACATTTTTGGGACACAGACTCTATTTCTAAATGCTCGAAGAGGAGAAAAGTAAAGGTTAAGGAGAGAACGTGGCCCGAAACCATGCAGTCTGGCTACCAAATTGTCAATGAAATGATCTTGAAGCGGGGTGTTTTCCAGCTTGGTTTCTAGCAAAACAGGAGGGTCCACAACCTTACATGTTCTTTTGCCCTGGCAGTTGAAAGTTCATCTCCCTAATTAGGAGTTTTGCCTCTGTGGCATAAAGAACCCTCTGATGGACAACGCATTTTATTTCTACCTGCTGGCCCACTGCCACGGGAAGTGCCCAGCCCTTGTGATGTAAATGTCAGGCGCTTTTGGGGGTTTTGTTTTTGCCTCCCTCAGAATAGGTTTTGGGGACTGGTGGTCCTGGAGGGAGAGAGGGAGTTAGGAGGGAGAGAAAAAATGGGAGTCAGACGTTGACCTGCCGGGAAGGAGCCCCCGCTGACACGGTCAGTCTGACCCATTGAATGGCCTGAATACGATAAATGCCGCTTTATCCTGCCTTGAAAGGCACGAGATAGCGCAGTCTAAATGCCTGGGCATGCTTAAATAGGCGACCAGGGATGTTTGAGCCGAGCATGTTTGAAATCTGAGCTCTCTGACAGCCTGGGAGCTGTCACAGGTCACCTGCCTTGCTCCGCTGGGACGGGCCCAGGTCTCACAAGAAATTGTCCATAGACGAATTGTAGTACAAATTCCTTTCTTTGTTGGTTGGCCTCTTTCACTAGACCATGGCCTATAAAATTTTGTAAAAACAATTCTTAAATATTATTTGAAAGGGCAAATGGCCCACGCTGAAAGGTTTGACAGTTTGACATATAGTGCATGGTTTCGAGAGCTCGCAACCTGAAAAGTGTGGCCAGGATTCTCCCGCTGCTTATTAGAAGCCTGGTGTTTTTTAAACAGTGTTTTGTGGCTGCCCAGAGTTTGTTCCTCTGCTCCCAGCCGTCTGACAGGCCAGGAGTTTGCTTCAGTGATCTGAAATCCTTTTAGACTCCTTTGTGAGAGAGAGCAGAAAAATAGCTGGCACCTTTGAATCCAGTGTCCAAAGAGCACAGAAACAGGTAGTGCCAATTAAGGAGCCATTTGGACGATCAGATCAAAGCAGATCACTTTAGAGTCTTCTAATAGCGCCGGAGCCAGTGCCCAGAGAGAGAAGGGAGCCCGGAGGAGTGGCACTTCAGTGAGGGGACGAGGGGGCATTTGAGTGGCCCAGCCTCATCAGAGCCAGGGAAGTCGCAGGGAAGTAGCTTTCTGCATTAGAATGTGGCCCATGTGCGGCTCAGCGCCCATTGGCTGCCTCTGCGTAGCCAAAGGCCATTTTCAGGAGCCTCTGGCCCCTCAGTCACTGGCCTGCTAGTTAATTGCCACACGGACTTCATGACACATGGGCAGATAATATGACATTTTCAGTTTCTGTCACTAGCAAACGCCACAACGTTGCTTGCACTAGTTGCTAAGAAGCTGTCAGAACCCATTAGCAATTGGCTAAAGTCGCCCTATGGCATTTCCTCATAGCATCAGCAAAACGAGCATAAATCACCCACTGGAGCCTACTGCTATCCTAATGAGGCTGTAAGCTTGTTTATGGACTAGCATCATTTTTATGATTATTTCCACCTTTTCAGCTTGCCTTCATTTGGTGGCAGGAGAAGTCAGCTCCAGGAATGAAGTCACTTGCTGACATTTTACAAATGTGGTTCAGAGCTGCTGCCTGCTGCCGTGTGGTCAGCCGGCGGTCCTCCAAGTTTGTTTAGTGATCTTAAAAATAAAAAGGAAATAAATCCTCCAGAGACCGCAGAGAGGTGACTGTATCAAATTGCAGAGTGGATGGAAATGTGCAAGGTACAATTGACCATTGAGACTTTCCTCTGAGGTGGAGACGTTTGGAGATCAATTTTCCATTTTAGAAAGTGGAAGAGGTTAAACAATTTATTAAAGTCTATGAAAGTGTTTGCTTTGAGAATCGTCTGTTTTATTATGCTCTCCTCCTTCCCCATCCTCTCCATTTCCCTAACTTGTGTCGGGAAGGAGCAGGGTTTATTGTTTTAGGCTTTTCTGAACATGCACCAGTATTTACACTGGATTGAAAGCATTTGCTTCCAATGAAAATCTTGTCTTAGATTACAACCCAGCAGTGTAATTTCCCTCCCAGATGGGAGTAAAGTAGCTGTATTTGCCTAAAAACAGTAGGAAGAACAAACTGAGCATTAAGCCAAGGCTGTTTTTGGCTTGAGCTAATGATGTAATAGAAACCTTTTATTCGGGAGAGGTCACTGCCAGGGACTGAAGGGGGGTGATCTGGCTCTTGCTTGAAAGGTTTCTCCATTGTATCTACATAAGTCTTCACTTAAACAATTCTGTTCCTAATGCTTCTGCTTTCATATGGCAGAAATAAACAGGAAAGGTTCTGGTGAGTGTTACACGTGGAATGCAGAAAGCCTTCCTCTCCTAATGCAGTATATAATTCAGGTGCCCTCAAGGCACGCTTTCAGGAATTCTTTTGCCTGAGGTAATGGGAAGCTAAGGCTGCTTTAAGGCCTTGATTATCTATTGATGCACAAAGCTGGAAAAAAGTCATCTCCGCTGGATTATAGTAGATATTTCCATAAATTATCAATGAATTCTCTTCAAGGCAGGCAGGAGGCATTGCCTGCTAAATTAATCTGAAGGGGTTTTGAGATGGAGAGAAAGGCTATTTTTTTTTTTTTTTTTTTAAGGTTGAAAACAATCATGGGCGAGGTGGTGAAAAACTGTGTCCTTAGGTCAGAAGCTTTTTAATCAGTGATCAAGTAATATGTTTCTTTTCCTTGGTTACCTTTTGCATATTGAAAGTGGATTAGCCCACTGAAAATTTAAATGCTTTTGAGTTGGTTTTTTTTCTCATGTTTTTTTAATGAATTGTTATTTTATATGGTGAATTGCTTCTCTGAATAAAAAGCCTCTTTAAATATTGGACTTTCTAAGAATTTATTAGGCAAATCCAAGGAGACTCCTTATAAAACACTTGGGTATGCAAATCAAAGGTGTGGTGCAGTGTGAGGAGCACTGGTTTAAGGATGTGGATGTCTCATCCTGCCTGGACCATCCCCCTTGAGCAAATCATCCAGCAGGATCACAAGTACTTTCTTCATTGATACAGTGAGGGCTTGGGAATTGTGGGTCTTTATGATCTTTTTCACTGAGAACACAGCTATGATTCCATGGACCTTTTACAGAATATACGATTTTTGTCAACAAAACATCGAATACAATGCAATTATGGATTTTAATTTGATAAAAATTCAACAGAAAAGTTCTGCAAAAGTTTTGTGTTTGTGGCATATGCTGTCGTCCTAGCAGAAATGTCGAAATCAGTCTGTCACTCACCCAACAGAGTTTTTAAACTTCAACTCAGTACAAGTCAAGGTAATTTAGGGGGCAGTTTTCTTTTGGGAGGAGGGGTGGCGGGGGGAGTTTCCTAAGGGAACTCTGTTAAGAACAACTGATTAATGACAACCTAACTACTTTAGATTTGACTGAAATAACTGAAATCAAAATAGAGGATTCTTCAATATCCTGTGAGAAACCATAATAGAAAAAAATATGAAAAAGAATATATATGTGTACATATATAACTGAGTCACTTTGTTGTACAGCAGAAATTAATACAACATTGTAAATCAACCATCAATAAAATTGTTTTAAAAATAGAGAATTCGGGCTTCCCTGGTGGCGCAGTGGTTGCGAGTCCGCCTGCCGATGTAGGGGACACGGGTTCGTGCCCCGGTCCGGGAGGATCCCACATGCCGCGGAGCGGCTGGGCCCGTGAGCCATGGCCGCTGGGCCTGCGCGTCCGGAGCCTGTGCTCCGCAACGGGGGAGGCCACAGCAGTGAGAGGCCCATGTACCGCAAAAAAAAAAAAAAATAGAGAATTCTTTTTGTGTGTAGGATATTTAGATAAAAGAAGCAAGGAATACAGAAATTCATGAAGCGTTCCAAAGGATTCTGAGGCTAGTTCCCATGTGCAGTCTTACCAGAGTTCTTTGGGCCATGTGCACGGGTCTCCCAGTGAACCCAGGGAGTGTGCTAGCTCATTGTTAAGCCTCGCCACTCTAGCTCTTCTTTCTGGGCCCAGATCAACCTGTCCCTTTTTAAAAGCCAGTAGTTTCCACTGAGAGAGCTGGGGTACCAGTCTGACAAAAGCTAAGCTACTTTTTAGGGTAGTGTGTATAGTCCACTGTTGTTTTCCCTTTTAACATTTGTGCCTAAACACCAAGTGTTTACTTTCCATTTGTACCTTATGGCTTGTTTTGGACAGTGTGATTATATGGACTGAAATTTCACTTTTTTTTTTCTTATTCAATATGCCATTTTAAAAGGAATACTACATTCTTTATCTTATTGTGTCACAGAGCCAAAAAATTATCTAGAAGAAACAACTTAAATGTTATAACAAAAATCAATGGAAAAATAGTATCCAGTGTATAGGAATGTGTAAGCAGGTGACCTTTCAGTGAGAAAAATTTAAATCTAGAAGAAATTTTTCAGAAACTGCCTGGATTATTAGGGGAGTACAATCCCAACTGACTATTCATTTAACATCACTTTATTTGATTTAAATAGTCATTGTTTTCTCATTAAAAATCGATTTCAAGAGTTTTTCCCTTACTAAACTTTATGCTCTCTTTCTATGACAAGAAAAATTATATTCTATTTGAAGCATTCGTATGTCAAACTGCTTATATGATGGATTACCTACATTTCCATGGCCTACTTTAGTCTTAAGATAGATCACTTATGGAAATAGTTGATGTCTTAAATGCATCTTCTCACAAGTTGACATCAATGACTTTATGTGGGATTTGAATACCCGGGCATGGACGGCACCTCTGCTCATGGTTTCCACCATATTTAACTTCCCAGTAGGAGTTACACTTAACATGTCTCCACTATCCACATCTGAATAATTACCATGGCAACAAAGCTACTAAAGAGATGGGATACTCCCCTCCATTCCCTTTGACCTTTTCCAATGTTCTTTGGAAGAAGTTCCTTAGACCTGACTACTTTTGAGCCTAGGCCTTGTTCTTTCTCTTTGTCTTAAAAAAAAAAAAAGAAAGAAAGAAAGAAAGAAAAGAGTACCAAATAAACTATTAATCATTGATATTGCTCTTTTGGTTTTGTTTATATCCAAAGGCATTCTATTTGAATAAAGCATGTTAAGGTAGCATCAGTCAAAATTTGATTCACTATGTTTGCAGGTGATGGCTTGGACAACAGTGTAGCTTCCCCCAGCACAGGTGACGATGATGATCCAGATAAGGACAAAAAGCGTCACAAAAAGCGTGGCATCTTTCCCAAAGTAGCCACAAATATCATGAGGGCGTGGCTGTTCCAGCATCTAACAGTAAGTGGATTCTAAATGACATATGTAAACTAAATATGGACAATGAACCAGTTTTGATAGAAAAAAGGGGGGAAAAAATGATCCCTCTGGACTTGGAATATTTCATAAATCACTGTGTGCCCACAGTTCTTACAGAGGTGTTAGCACTTGTTTCCTAGATCCATACCCCAAATTAGGAGTTTTATTTGAAGTTTGCTATTGCGATTTTGCTCACTTTTGTAAGTTATAAGGTTTAGGAGTTCATGTGCACTTGTGACTTCAAGTATGTATGTTAATGATGTTGTTTTTCTCAGTGTGACTCTTAAGTACCTAGAACCAGGTCCCACTAAGAACAAAGTCAGACAAACCCCAGAGAGAAGGACTTAATTTCTTGCAATGCTTTAGTGGGCCTTCATGGCGAATGGTCTGCAAAAATTTAAATCTTGTTGCAATGGCAGGTTGCTCACATAATTTGCTCTTAAGTGGGTTGAATGTACTGGCTGCCATTACGAAACGTTCATCTGAGTCAGAGCTGCACAGTGAAAGTTGTCCCTGTATTTAGAACTGTAAAGGAAAACAGCAATATAGAGTCAGCTCTTCCTGTGTAGTCCCTTGTGACTTTTCAAGCCAAGTAACAGTTTATATTGTCTGTGTGAGTATTGCTGTTTTCACTGCAGGAATTCTCCTGGAGATGTGAGAAACTGGAGATTTGGGGCTTTATGCCACCGAGGGATTTGTTTTGTTTGGTTATTGTTCTGAATGGATTTCATGTTCAAAATATTTATAATCATAATATTTTGGTGGATATTTTTGGAAGTGCATACTGATTTAATGACATCTAAGGAAGAAGATGAAATGAAGATTTATGGGTAAAATAATATATTAAAAATCAACAAAATTGTTGGCCGGGGTACTTTCAATATTAGGGACAAAGGACACATTTAGACAGGTCGTAGCATAGACTAGCCTAACATGAATGAATGTTAAAAATCTTGTTTTTTTTTAAAGAAAAAAAAGGAGCAAACCTTTTATGTTACTGTTTTTAGCATCGTTTGCTTTTCTTAAAGTCATTTGATATTCTTCAGTATCAAAGTTAATTCTGCATTGTCACTAATGTGTCCAGACCTGTTGACCCTCCCATCCTCACCCACTTTCAAAGCCATGTTCCTCAGTGACTTATATTGATACAGGGAGACAAACAGAGGATGTGGGAGACCAAGCTGGTTCAGCTCCTCTGGACAGAGGCTGTGCCTCCAATAATACTCGAGGCTATAAATTAACCCAGATTTTCCAGCATCCCGAAATAAAATAAAAACCGAGAGCAGCAGCACTAACTAAAAAATAGTTTCTTTCCTTTTCTTCTTTCCACCACGATTCCAAACAGTAACAAGATTACGCTGATAGTTTTGGAATCAGCTTTAGGGATGGTTAATACTGGTAGTTAGTTGAAGATGTAGATGGTTTAGCTGATTTTAACATCATGTTCGGTTGACCTGAAACCTGATTCGGGTGCCCTTACTTGCCTGACACTTGTTGCATTTATGTGGCTAGTTTGAGATCTGCTTTGTGCAAGTTTGCTGCTGAGGATTATTGACCACCACTGAATGGGAGGGGAAGGACTAGGGTCTAGAGGGCGTAGCATGAAGAATAAATAGTACGGCATTTAAAGTCAGCGGGAGATAAGAAGTGACAATTGGGCAAAAGTGCTGATGCAGCCGTGCTGATATTTCATCACTGGAGCCAACCAGCTAGCCTGATCTAACCTGAGGATGAGCGGGGCGAGGGGACAAAATCAGGTTGACCCTGAAGTCACAACCAAACTCTATTTCCTATACTAACAGAAAAAGAAAAAGATAGACTTCGTCAGCCTCCATTTCAACCTGCAAAGGAGTTTTGGCTTCACTCGAAGCTGAGGTGCCCCTGAAGAAAATATAGTCAAATATTGGTTCAGACAGAATCAGGAAAGAAGAAGCAAGTTCTTTTATTCATCCACCAGATTTCCTGGTTTTCTAGGTCGTACCCTTGTGAAGAACCTTGCCAAGAGCTATATTATTTTCTTAAAAAAAAAAAAAAAAAAAAAGAACAACAACAACAAAATGCTTTTTAACAGCCAGCATGACTTTACCTGCATTGCAATGCTTTTTGTGGTCCATATATTATTGGGGCAGTTGCAACAGAAATTATTCATGAACTGTCTGATTTTTTGAGGTCCGGCTAACTTCCTTCAGTTTGAGGGTCGGTGCTGGCCTGTGCCACTACCCTGAGGGGGAAACCCATTTGTCCATGTCTCCCTGGCATTCTAAGAATGCTCATAGACATTGTCTCCTGGTTTCCATTGGGTATTTCCACCCTCCTTCCCCACTCCACTGCCATGTGCTCATACAGAAATATTGATAATGATAATGGTCTCTAAAAAGCAGAAGCTCTCATAATATCATCTAAAAAGCAAAGTGAGGAGATATATTTAAATTTTCTCCCCCTTTCCTTTTTCCAATGCGAAAGATTCCCTTCTGTCCCTCTTCTCCAATTGCAAGAGGAGATAGATTTCCAGTTACAAGGAACAGCCTTCTCCTTGTCTCATTATACTTCTTGAAAGAATGCATAAACTGTTTAGGTAATACTTATAGTCAAGAGCCGATTATAATAAATACCATGAGAAAACGTATAAAGAGAGTTTTATTATTATTTGTCCAAATGTAAGTAACTACTGTTATCTCAGTATTAATTCTTTAGCAAATTTATTTCAAATTCTGAGAGGTCTTTAGGGATGCACAATTCATTTGGAAGACTGTGTACAAATTTTAGATGATCACATTCTTGCTATATGATTAATGCAACTTATCCAGGAGATCCTTTATGAAATCTTGCTAAATATAAAAGAGCAACTGAAACTCTGGCTAATTAAAACAATAGCAATCACAATTTATTAGCAAATTGTAAAAAAACCTAATTTTTTAAATGCCAAAGGTATATTATAAAACCTCATACACCTTGTGGAAAGCAAATTGCTGTCTTTTTTTCTTTTTCAGATAAATGGGTCAATCTTTTCATTGAGTTTATTCAGTTAAAAAAAGCTGCCTTTGAAAGGGCTTTCAGCATTTGTTTGTTAGAGGAGAATAGGCCCTGAATAAAGAAACCTTTCTGGATTTGCACCCCAGCTGCATAAGAAAAATGTGCCTTTCTGTAGTTGGTCACAGGTAGATTTAATCGGTAGCACATTTTACTACTCCAAAGAGAGAACTAAAACTTCATTTTTGGACTCACAGTCTCTAGCAAGCTAAACTGGACATACTTGTATATAATAAAAACAATAAAAGAAAAAGGAAACAGGTTTTAAACTTTGGTGATTATGGGGTAAAAGGAAATTTCAGTGATGTGACTTTGCAGCTTAGACTTAGTTGAACCTTTGCCAGTTTTGATAACTAGAGAAGTTCTCCTAAAAAAAACTATTCCCTGGAATTGAAAAGAATGACTGACATTATTTAGATAATGAGAGAGAATTCGAAAGAAAATAAAAGGATGGATTAATAGAAATGCTTGCATTTGCCTGAAGACAAATTACTGCAAACAATTAGAAAGTACTTAATATTTGGGTGTGAGTCACTTTATAGTCATGATCAGTTCAGGGGCATATGCCACATCAAGATTTTTTTTTCCTTCCTAAGGGCATTATTCCAGCTGTAAATATAACCTGCTGTGTCATAATGTTTAAGCTGGATGTGTTTTGCATATTACTGGTTATTTTGCTACATAGCATTACAGAGATATCTGCCTAAGGGCTAGTAAAAATGAAGAGAAGGAATAAATACAATGTTTAAGGTAAAGAATCAAGGGTCTTTTTTCTTTTGTTTTCCTCCCCTAACATATTGCAATTTTAAATATAATCTAAATAGAAAAGGGGTTAATATGGTTCTTATTGAAAATATGCACTGACATATTTTCCTGCATGGAGCTTGTGTACTCTAGGAATTCTGAAAAGTTAGGGAGAGTTGAGGTTGTGAAAATGCATACCTGCAAATTCAGGTGAAGAAACCATTCAAGGTGTGACTCATTCGGCATTGACCAGTAGTAGGAGAGGTCATCCTGAAGGTGAATTGACTTTCATTCGCATTCTCTTGGTTTCCCCATCCTTTCACTGATCTTGAGGATCCCACTGGGTACAATAGAGACAAACTTTGTTTCTAGGTTATATACACATTTTGCTATTTGATTTTGTTTTCTTTCTTTCAACTTCTAGCCTGGAAAATACTATTTTTTTTTTTCCTGTAGTGAAATTTATGTCTCAATTTCTGATTTATAAGACTTTCCTCTCAATGTGGATAAAGCCAAAGTGAGGGGTTGTAGAATCTTCCAGGTTGAGAATGGCGTTGCCATAGAAACACTATTAGATGAAAAGTGCCCTGCGGGTCCACCACTCTAAGAATGGAGTAAATGGAATTGAATTGGGAATTGAATGCTCTAGAAGAGAAAGATGTTGTTTCATTGGTTTTTGCTTTTGGTAACAAGATCTGGTGGAAACATCTTAGTATCAAATCTCTGCCTGCAAGTTTGGAAGAACTGCTCTCTAAACATTATGAATTATTGTTAGAATGAAAAAGTACTTCTCATTGGTATCCAGATAACCCACTTTGTTGATCAAGGTGAGTGGAAAGTCAAAAGGCAGACACAGAGAGAAGGACTAGTACAGAGGCACATAGTTAGGTAGCAGATGGAATTTGCTCCTCTCCTCCCATTTCTATATCTCCTCCTATCCCTCACCTCTATTCTCTGCCAGTTTTAGCAGTGAATATTCTTATTGTGCCTTACCAGTTAGCATCCTTCAGCTACCATTAGTTCTAAGAAGGTAGCAAGGCAGGAAGACTATATTTTTGAACTTTGGCCTAAAATGTCAATCAGGGTAGTGCAAAGTATTTGGGAAAGACTGTCCTAACTAGTCCTCCGTGTTCATATGCCTGAGCCAAGGAGGGTGGCTTGTGGAGATGGCAGCTAACTTTGATCCTTTTTTCATTATGTGGTATCTACAGATACCTTATTAAATTAAGATACTTGAAAACTAGTATGAAGGAGTGAGAAGGTTTTTTTTTCCTTTCAGGTGCCCATGTCCCATATCAAAAATGAGCTCTCTGAAATACATAAGAAGAATATCTTCACAGTTCTTACTTTTTTTTCCTTACACGAGGTTACCAGTCACTTTCCCAGGCTTTAGCCACGATGATGGTCAGAGCTTGGCTTTGCCGAAATCAATACCGGCTTAGATGACAGATCTCTCTATCTTACTTTTAAAAGATCTCTGCTACTTTGGAGATAGCATATTTCAACTTTGATTAGATAGGACCCTGAATATCTTTTACCCAATTGGGAGTCATCTGTTTCAGGACAAAAATGGAATAGATTATTTAATGACTTGGAGGTAATGTTGGAATGCCCTAATTCTTCTGTAATATACATCATATAAACCCTGTTTTAATAATGAAGCGAGTGGTTTCTAGATTCTGGAGCAACTGCCTTTTTCTTTTTCTTAGCTGGTTGTTGAAATCCTAATGGGATGGGTGATGCATTTTCTTAGGTCAGGTAAACTGAAAAGGCTACAGCTGGAATTCTTCACCCAGAAGAATCGGAGTTAATACTAATGATCATTGTGAATTAGAAGATCAAAGGCGAAGCATCAGCCTGTTCTCCAAGCTGTTGCCCCAGAGGCCATTAGTGACCTGGCAGAGCTCCCTCCCAGCCTCCCGCACACCTCCTTCCCTTTGCCCCAGCCTTTCTTCCCCATCCTAGTTATGCACCTCTGACCTGGGGGAATTACAGTCGGTTGACGAGGAGGCATGGGGGAAGAAAACAATCAAAAGTAAAAACAAAAGTCCAACTTTAAAATTGTTCATTTATCCAGGTGGCGTAGGACTCTTAAGCAGATGAAGTCTGATTGGGGCTCTATGAATTTCGGGGTGTGATTGAGATTTTTGTGCTCAGTCAAATGGTTTGTTCATTTCACTGATGGTTGGTGCCTTTATATGGTGCCTTATATAAGGGACATTTGTAGCGTCTGGCTGGCAATTTGCCAGCTTATTCTAAAATTTTCCTTTTGTTTCCAAGGCTAAGTTAAAAATACATTGTAGTTTGGTTTTCTGATATACTCTTTTTTTTTTTTTTAATTTATTTTTCGCTGCGTTGGGTCTTTGCTGCTGCTCTTGGGCTTTCTCTAGTTGCGGCGAGCGGGGGCTACTCTTTGTTGTGCGTGGGCTTCTCACTGCGGTGGCTTCTCTTGTTGCGGAGCACGGGCTCTAGGCGCGCGGGCTTCAGTAGTTGTGGCTCGCGGGCTCTAGAGCGCAGGCTCAGTAGTTGTGGCGCATGGGCTTAGTTGCTCCGAGGCATGTGGGATCTTCCCAGACCAGGGATCGAACCCGTGTCCCCTGCCTTGGCTGGTGGATTCTTAACCACTGCGCCACCAGGGAAGCCCAGGTTTTCTGATATACTCTTAATCGAGTTGATTCAATGAAGGATTAGGTTCAAAACAGAAGTGCCCAGATAAGCACAATTTGTTAAGTTGATTGTTGCCCATGCACATAATTGTTGGAAAACTAGCTAGCCATTTACACTTAAACGAATATATCAATGTCCTGTCTTCTGATACCTCTTAGTGATGATACATTTTTTAAGATAAAATGCTAAATTCAGTCAATGAATATGAAACTTCTCCTCCTCAATTTATCTTTCAGATTAAAATTAGAGCATCACGTACATATGTGTGAGCGTATTTTTTAAACTAACTCAGTCTAATCCTTAGGAATTTTTTGTGACATAGGTTTGGCTTTTTACTTTCTCAGTGTTTAAGATTCCTACTGAAGGTACTTTGGTTTAAAGAATGGAGGTTTGATGGACAGACAATCCAGTGGTTTTGTTTTAGGAAGGATTCCAGTGTTTTGGTTTGGTTTGGCTGATTGGTTGTTTTGCCAGTGGAAGTAAATCTATATGTCATGTAATTTAGGAGACTTTGACTTAACTGGAAATGTCCTTATCACATCTCAGTCTTTCTTACGGAAGTGTGATTATGACTCTGTATACATATATGTCCCTAGGTACTTGGGCATTTTCCTATAAGACAAATCTCTCTGAACCCCTGCCATCCTTACCAATCCTGATGGGAAAAACTGATCCATTTTACTTCTTTTAATCCCCTAAATAGCTATGTTCAGGGCTCTAATTTTTCTGTTTCTGCTGATGGAAGCCAATGCCAGAGGGTAAGCAAAGAGTGGAGACCACATTGCAATGGTCACGAAACCCTCTTGGTTATGGGCCAAGCTTACCTGAGGTATACGGAATGCCATGAGACAGCAAAAATCGCTTTATTAAGGCCAAGGTAGTAATGATAGTAATTGTGCGGATTTACAGCAAAATGACTGCTATGGACAAACGTGCTGGTGTTTCAATACTGTTTGTCCTTCCATTTGCGAGTCCTGAGCCTGGGAAAGGTGGCTTTTGTCAATGGACTGGATACTCAGCTCAGTGTGTCAGGAGGCAGGAGAGAGCCCTCGAACACTCAGATAAGGCGTCCATTTCCTGGTGGGCCTGTGGGCAGCCTCCAAGAGCAGAGGAGTAGCTGGAAGAATTACGCCAGGCAATTTCCTAACATTTCAAAGACCTTTCAGATTTTGTGTTTTCTTGCTATTGCAAAATGCCTTCACTCAGCAAATTATAGCCCAGGGAGTGTGGCTCCCAATACAAGAAGTATTGCTCTATCTTTGGACACTCTAAAGAAAAGATAGGCCTCAAGTAACTTGATGTTATAAATGCAAGCACCCTAAGTTAGTTGATATTCAAATGAGACACAAGTTACTTGGTTTTATAACGGATTATTCAAAATCTTCTGAAATAGAGACCTTTGTTTGATTTAAATCACTGCTTATATTTGAATGTCCTCCAGACATTATCTCTCCAGAAAAAAAATGGGACAATATATATGAACTTAACCATTTAGGTGTCTTTGCTTTTCAATTCTTAATATCCTGCGATCAGTTTTTGTCTGTTTTCACATTAACTTTGTTGCTAGCATCCCTGTAGAGCCCACGTGCTCTGCCATGACACGAATGACCTTTGAGAATTCGGTGTCCTAGGAAGTTCTTGGGACATCCAGAGGCCAGGAGGTGTTAATAGGAGCACTCATCCTAAGAAAGATCAATGAGTGGAGAAAATTTCTGTTGCAGTTTATAGAAGCTTAGGAATAATTCCTGTCCCTTATTTAAAGAAAAGTCAGTTTCCAAACTTCTTGGGGGAGGAACTCCACAATAATGACGATTTCATTTTTAAAAGAAATGCAGTTATCCCCTGCTTACATAATTTTACTTTTACCAAGTTTTTTTTTTTTAAAAATTATCAATTAATTGCTTGGCTCTTTTGACATTGGACCATTCTGTCCAGTTAACAGCTGAAGGAAAAAATTGATCAAAAGGCTAAATAAACTTATAATATGTGTCTCTATGGTGCTGTGTAGTTTTAATCTTTTCACATACACTGGATTCTTTTTTTTTTTTTTTTTTTTGTGGTACGCGGGCCTCTCACTGTTGTGACCTCTCCCCCTGCGGAGCACAGGCTCCGGTAGCGCAGGCTCAGCAGCCATGGCCCACGGACCCAGCCGCTCTGCGGCATGTGGGGATCCTCCCGGACTGGGGCACGAACCCATGTCCCCTGCATCGGCAGGCGGACTCTCAACCACTGCGCCACCAGGGAAGCCCAACACTGGATTCTTAAGACAATCCTGTAAGGTAGTCAGTCAGGATGACAGAAATGAAGGTGAGAGAAGTTAATGAATTTTCCCAGGGTCAAAAGCTAGGAACTGGCTGAGCTGCAACCAGGGAGGGTCTCCTGCCTTGAATTTCCATGTGCTTTTTACCATGTTGCCTCCCAAACACAGAGCAAATCAAATCACCATCATGGGAGTTCAAAGGTATAATTACAATCTCATTTCGTGAGCTAGCTGATTAGTATTTTTTAAATAAAAATAAGAGCCGGAAGGTTTGGCATAAAACTTCATAGTGCAACCTGATGGTTATTGGTAACGGGGGGGTCAAGGAAGTTCCTTTCCTATCCAGATTCTTTCTCCAGACATATCTGTGAATAAAGAAGGCATAGCTGCAGCTATTGATATTTTGTGCAATTGTAATCATTTATACATTGTTAGAATTTCAGATTTTAAACATTAACTGTCCCTCCTTCTTTATGGAAATAGGTAAAACTCCAGCCCTGTGTGTTACTAACAATGTGTGATAGTGATTTGGGGACTCTTTCCTCATGCAAATCGTAACTAACCCTTCGAACACAGAATTTAGCTCCTTGAAGATTTTTTGCCTGTCACATGTTCAGGACGCCAAAGAGCTATGTCTTTCATTTGCTTTATGGAGACAGGGGAAACTGCTTATGCAGCCCCAATTACTCTTGAAACTACAATCCAACTGTCGTTTCTCAGCAAAGAAGGCTGCTAAAGCCTGGAGAATTAAGCCACCGCTCTGGGGTATGACACTGAGGTCTGATCATTTTAAAGCTAGTAATAACTAGAATCCTAAAATTCTTTTGAATAAAATGTAATTTTAGTAATGTTTCCATAAACAGTGGTAATGGTGGCATTTTAGTAGGCAGTGACATTAGTCACATCGAAATTGCACCACATTGGCTTTTAAATTACTCCACCTGTCTGTATGAATAGAATTTTCAGTGTAAAAGCAGAGAGACAGCTGCTGCTAGTGTCTCCTTCTCCCTGTGCAGATAATACTGGCAAATCTACATGCATACAGGACTGGTTTGTGGTGTAAAATGGTACCTGACCCTGCTGGCTCCTGAGCTGCAGAGAAATACCTTTAATTACCAGTGGCTGTGTTTAGTTGTTGACATAAAAATGTCAGCTTCCAGGGGTATAACCTCAGGTTCACTCCCTCTAGTAATGTCACCCACCGTACACTCTTTTTCTTCCACCCACATCCTTAGTGAGATGGGTGAGCATTTATCTTGATGTGTTTCAGAAACGTGCAAGGCATTAATACTTAAAAGGAAAACATCTAATACCGTATGAACTTGATTGATGATCTTTCCATTGGAGAACTTTTAAAGATTAGTGGAATCGGGTTCCTTCCTTCTAGCCAGAATGGAAATATGGGATACTGTTTATACCTTCAAAGGGCTTAACATCATTCATCTAATACAGATACACGTTCTCATGTGAGGATCATGGCCAGGCACTTCAGAAAGCAGAAAGGGTAAAGAATAGAGGGGCTTGAGTCTATCAAATTTTTTACCATAGTCCCAGGCTTCCTGTTGATATATGATGAAACTTGCTTTCCGGAGAAGCCCATTTGCTCTTGACCTTTCGGCTGTGGTCTATTGTAGCAGCTATATTGAGCCAGGAATGGGCCAGCCAAGCAAGGGGATACTCCTGTTCACAATGCCTGCTGCCAACGATGTATTTGGAGAAATGGTAAACAGGAGATATACTTGTCTGGCTCCTTTGCAGCCCTTCTTTTTGACTTCTTTCATACAACTCATGGTTTCGTGTTTAATTTAACAAGGAATGAGTAGTAAATGAAAGCTGCTGCCTGAAATCCCACTGTGAGCGTGTTTTGCACTTGGCTCCCCGGTGACAAAGCAATTTGTGAAATTATGTGATGGAGTAATTAGATGAAGCCAGGGCTCCTGATTGTTGCCATGCATATGGGGCGAGGGTTTGTTGCAAAGAGGGAGGGGGAGGAAAAAAAATAGATTATGACCCTGGCAAGTTGGCTCAAAGCTTCTTCATTTATTTGTAAACAGAATATTTAGTGACCGCATAGGAAGTAGCTGTAATCACCAGCTCATAAAGAAACCACTGCAGAGCTTTTGGATTTTTGCAGAGTGCTCATGTAAAATTTAAGCTGGGAGGCAGAATCCCTGTTAATGTAATTAGGATCTAATTTACCACCCTTTGCACACAGATGTAATAATGTCTAGATATTCTGTCTTTAAGCACATTACATATACCTCAGTGCAGCAGTTACTGAACAGAAACAGGTGTGAGCACTTTCCTAATTCGTTTTTACACTGTAAACACATAGCAGTGTAAGGGAAATATTTACCAAAAATGAGGGGAAGGAATGTCTGCAAATGAGGCAGTAATGGACAGTTGCCCTTTATGTACTGATGGATTTCTCAATGGTTAAGTAAATTAAAGCAAATGCTAGAAAAATCAATAGGCCAGCATAGTCTTGGTTTTGCCTCATAGACTTCAGGACAGAATGACAGATGTGGTGTCTATGACCCATTTAAGTATTAATGCCTGAAAAACTGCTTCTGCATGCAAGGTTATAGGCTTTGAAACATTCTGCTCTATTACATTACAGACAATAATATTTTTAAGTATATATGGAATTTATATGTTTCAGTGAGGTTGTTCTTAGGTGATACATTTATACTGGAAGATTAGTTGCTTAGTTGTTGCAATAGCATCATAAATCAGTTTTGAATGTTCCCACATGAAAACATCTTCATAAGGATGTAGTTGGAAGGAGGGAAAGATGATGTATATCGAGCTTCCATGTATTGTGAAGTGAATATGCTCCGTAACACTCTATGTGGAAACCAGATTAGATTTAATTAAGGGGTAGATGCTGAGAGACTTTGGAAAAATCTGTAAAATACCATTAAAATGTGGCATTAGAATTCAGTTAATCTCCAGGGCTCTAGATGCTATATTTTACATTTGTACCAACATGGATCACATGTCACATAGGTTGACTGTCACAACATGGGGAATTTTGGGGCTGTTGAAATGTTCTAAATGGTAGGTATTATTCTCTGAGAACGAGAAGGCCAGCCTTCTGGGAGCATCACAGAGCGTGCATTTTCCCATCCATTGTTCCCATTACCAAGGTCAAGAGAAGTGGTGGAAATATGCTCCCAGTGTTGGATTGTTGATTACCAGAGACAGGAAGATGAGAAGAGAAGCAAGGCAAAATGTACTTAAGTACTGGTTTCAGGGACCACAGCTGGCTTCCACACCAAAATAAAATGGAGGGTTGAACTCATTATGCTGGTTCTTTGGGGAGAAGGTGCCTTTTGTTGCAGAAAAAGAGAGTTGGGTTGGCTTGAAGTGTCCTGTTGACCTTCTTATGCTGAGTGAACTCGGACAATCATTCCTGCCTTCTTTGCCCGTGACAAAGCAGACAGGGGCCAGCCTGCCTCTGGGTTTTGAAAATCAGTATGTAAAGGTGATATTGTGATGAACCGAATCCTTCGAAACACTGCTAGGTTGGAATGATAGAGAGATGTAGAATGATTGTAGGTTCTAAATGGAAGATAGTTTCCTGATTTTAATCTTCATACAACATAGCAGTAGTAATTACAACATTCCTCTGAAGCTGTATCAGGAGATTTAACAATGTACACATTTGGAGGTTAAACTGAGGTGTAAATAGTAACTTTAAAAAAAATGAGGGCTTCTCTGGTGGCGCAGTGGTTGAGGGTCCGCCTGCCGATGCAGGGCACACGGGTTCGTGCCCCGGTTCCGGGAAGATCCCACATGCCGCGGAGCGGCTGGGCCCGTGAGCCATGGCCGCTGAGCCTGCGCGTCCGGAGCCTGTGCTCCGCAACGGGAGAGGCCACGAAAGTGAGAGGCCCACGTACCGCAAAAAAAAAAAAAAACAACAAAAAATGAAAGTCTACCATCTAAAAAGTTGGGAAATGGAAATTAGTACAGAACTGAAGGTTCTTTTGCTTCTTCAGAGCAGTGCTTCTTAAACTTTAGTGTGCATTCCAGTGATCTGGGAATGTTTTTTTGAATGGAGATTCTCAGAGGGGTGAGGCCTGAGATTCTGCATTTTGAACGAGCTCTCTGCTGCTGCTTGTCGAAAGACCAGACTTTGCATAGCAAGGGTCTGAGGAGCACAAGCAAGATGACAGATTTTATTTTATTTTATTTTTTTAACATCTTTATTGGAGTATAATTGCTTTGCAATGGTGTGTTAGTTGCTGCTGCCTAACAACGTGAATCAGCTATACATATACATATGTCCCCATATGTCTTCCCTCTTGCGTCTCCCTCCCACCCTCCCTATCCCACCCCTCTAGGTGGTTGCAAAGCACCGAGCTGCTTCCCACTAGCTGTGTATTCTACGTTTGGTAGTGTGTATATGTCCATGCCACTCTCTCACTTTAAGATGACAGCTTTTAAATGGAAAGATGACTGTTTTTCTTCATCTTTGATTTTTAATGCTTGGATTTTTTCTCCTCTGATGTTGAAACTTAACGCATTATTTTAAAAATGTCTCTTGGAATAAAGTGTTTGGTTTTTCCTCTGCCAACTTCAGTTCTTTTTCAGTGTACAAGAACTTTCTTTTAAGTATCAAAAGAGTTTTTCAAAAGCTAGACTTTATGTTTTAGAGCAGCTTCAGGGTCACGGCAAAACTGAGGGCAAGGGACAGAGATTTCCCATAGGCCTCCTGCCCCACACCTGCAGAGCCTCCCCAATTATCAGCACCCCCCTGTCCCCACCAGAGTGGCACATGCCTTACAACTGATGAACCTACACAGACCCATCATCGTCACCCAAAGTTCACAGTTTACATCAGGGTTCACTCTTGGTGTGGTACATTCTAGGGGTTTGGACAAATGTATGACATGTATCCACCATTATAGTATCATGCAGGGTAGTTTCACTGCCCTAAATGAATATCACAGAGTTTTCCCTGGGTCTCTCAAATAACCCAGAAAGCTTCTGATAGATCAAGGACTCTGCAGATATACTAACTTTTTCTTTGGGGCTTGTTGACAGTACCCTTGTGTGATAGAATGGGTGAAGGTTGAATGTTACAGAATCTTACCCTTCACCCCCATGTGGCTTCAGGGCTGTGGCGATGATAGTCAGTCATGGAAATTATCATGGGGAGAGGGCAGTGTGTTCAGTGCTTGTACTAGCTCCCGAATTCCTACTCTGGACCTCCAGATCTGGTAGCCTTTGTCAGTAAGGAAGCAACAGAATCACCAACTACAGAAACAATACATACATTTGAGGCAGAAATGCTTTTGTTCCTAGTCCTACTTGCCAACTTCAGTCTGCTCCAGGAAATCCTTTTGTATTTCCGCTGCCTTGTGTACTTTATCTGCCCTGGGCACTCTCAAATTTCACAGCATCCTGGAAGATGAATTTGTTTTAAAAAGTGAGCATCCAAGGAAACAGTCACCCAAGTCCAGGAAGCGCAGAGTCCTATATAGGATAAACGCAAGGAGGAACACACCCAGTTACGTATTAATCACACTGACAAAAATTAAATACAAAGAAAAAATATTAAAAGCGACAAGGGAGAGGACAGTCTCAGACACCTCTGGGACATTAAATGCACCAACCCTCGAATTATAGGGGTTCCAGAAGAAGAAGAGAAAAAGAGACTGAGAAAATATTTGAAGAGATTATAGTTGAAAACTTCCCTAATGTGGGAAAGGAAATATTCAATCAAGTCCAGGAAGTGCAGAGCGTCCCATACAGGATAAATCCAAGGAGAAACACACCAAGACACATATTAATCAAACTATCAAAAATTAAATACAAAGAAAAAATATTAAAAGCGACAAGGGAAAAGCAACAAATAACATACAAGGAAAAAGTGAGCGTCCGAAAAGTATATTCCCTCTAGTTGGGCTAAGATCTGAAGAATTATTATGAATAGCACATACCTAAGAATCATTGCTTAGTGGGTAAATTCTCTCACTCATTAGAGTTCACAGGCTGGATGTAGTTTCTTGAAATTAGGTCATTTATTTTGGTCTAAGTCACTGAGGAGCAAAGGTCACAAGGAATCCAAAAGCCATTAGTCAGGGTTCTTTTCTGGACCCCTTAGATGTCATTGTGCGAGTTACCCATGGCAGCCCGGGCCTGGCCTGCTGTCAGGGAGCTGGCAGGGTGCCTACTTTATTTCCAGTTTGCATAGATAAAAAGCAGAGCAGCTACTCTTGGAATCACTATAAAAATAAGCTTACATAAAATCTCCATTTGAAATACAGTATGTGTGTGCCCCTGCATGCGTTCTCTTACGGAGGCCAGGGGCCCTAGAAATCAAAATTAGAAAGAAAGGCATACATTTGATGGCATCGTGGATTATCCTTTGTTTTGGTGCAGGCATTTATAATTCATTGTGAGTATAGTGAAGACCAGATTTTCACAAAGAATTGTAACGACAAACCAAGTGTTTTAGTCTGCGAATGAAAAATACAATGAAGGCATCGCTTTAACCATTGTCAAATATATATGTTGCCATCCCCTCTTGATAATATTGAAGTACATTTGGCAGTAATGAGTTTATGCGTATCAGGTGGGCAAGAGATGTAGTCAAGTCAATTCATTTACTTCCCCCATTGAGCCCTGTGGGTCTCAGGCCCACACCTTGAAGTGAAAACATCATCAATTACCAAGACGACAGGCGCCCTGGACTTACTCCTCGAAAGTGTTCGTATTGGACCAGAAACCATGAGCACTCAGCAACATTCGTCACTTCAGTGTTCAAGAGAGTGATTGAGTAAATGGTGGGGTGAATTTCCAAGGAAAAAAGGCCAAATGGACCTGCATGAAACAGCATGTATCTGAATTTTGAAAAATCCAGCTATAAGCAAGTATCCTGTTTGATTTGAGAAGATTATTAAGTACTTCGTTTGCATGTGATTCAACAGTTAATCATTGTCCCCCCATTTTACAGATGGCACATTTTATAGAAGGAAGTGGGCTAGAAAAGTCCGAAGATCTACCAGAGATCTTAGTGTACAATAAAGTAGAAACCGGAAAAAAATTCAGAGCCCTAATTTTCAACCTGCTGGGTGTCACTACTTCCAGACTTTGAGACTTAAATTTATGGTTTGTTATTGCTCTTGAAACTGGCTTGCATACCCATTGACTAGATCTGGTGAGAGTTGAGGCAGAAGTCCATGTGACGTCATCAGAGCCATGTGTTTGCCCCACTTACTTGATCACAGCTGCTTTATGGCACCACCAGAGAGCTGTGGGTTCCCTGCATGGGTGCCATGCTGTCCCTGGGGTTCTCCGTGGCTGTGACACCTGCACTGCACAAGTGTGTGTGGTGGGGGGTCGGGGAAGGGGGTTATGCAGCAACAGGATGAAGGCAGGGCTCTTACCTGGAAATACCTAAAATTGTTTGGTTTGTGCGGAGAGATGGCTGGGATGTTTTCCACGATGGGGTGACCTAATCCCACTGCACAGCAGGAAAAAGCAACTTTTAAACGTGCTTGTTGGGCTTCCCTGGTGGCGCAGTGGTTGAGAGCCCGCCTGCCGATGCAGGGGACGCGGGTTCGTGCCCCGATCCGCGACGATCCCACATGCCGCGGAGCGGCTGGGCCCGTGAGCCATGGCCGCTGAGCCTGCGCGTCCGGAGCCTGTGCTCCGCAACGGGAGAGGCCACAGCGGTGAGAGGCCCCCGTACCGCAAAAACAAAACAAAACAAAACGTGCTTGTTGTTCTTTTTCCCCACCGTAAATGATGGCTAAACTTTAGGCCGCATCTACCCTTCTCTTTGAATAACAATATGAATTGGGGCATTCAGGTTTTTTCCCAGTGAGTTCAGATGCGTTTTGAGTGCCTACTGCGTGCAAGGAACCGCGTACATCTCGGAGCTCTATGAAAAGCACATAGATCTAGTTGGTGGTGCAGTTTGCAAGAAGAACTGGAGTGAGGAGGACAGTTCAGAGACAATGACAACAGTTCTGGTGAGAAGGTTCTGGTTGTGAGAGTATAAAGAAATGGATGGATGGATGGTGGACGATA
Source organism: Physeter macrocephalus (assembly GCF_002837175.3). Taxonomy (NCBI): domain Eukaryota; kingdom Metazoa; phylum Chordata; class Mammalia; order Artiodactyla; family Physeteridae; genus Physeter; species Physeter macrocephalus. Next base: position 81,341,183 of record NC_041225.1, read on the forward strand.
TCTTGGAGGTAAACCCGGCACCTCATAAATAGAAGCATTCATAGCTGGCACATGTGTATCATACACTGTGCTGAGTGCCAGTGATGTGCCGAGGTGGGGTCTCAGTGCCATGTGTGTAGAGAATTTACAAATAATAATAAAATGACTAAAAGTCAGTCTGTTTATTATTATCACCATGCACTGGCAATTCTAAATGATGTCAGTGAATAAAAAGCTCCTCCTGGCAGGTGCAGGCTGCTCTCACCCTGCCCCCACCCTGGTAGGCCTCGCTAAGCACTTGCATGTTTTATCTCATGGAATTCCCACTGTGACCCTCTAGGAGAGGTACTGCTAGTCTCCCTGTTTCACTGTTGAGAAAACCAAGATTCTGAGAGATTAAACAACTTGCCTGAAGTAGCGCAGTGAGAAGCAGGGACTGGATTTGAACTCAAGGCCCTCTGGCTCTGAGGCCTGTTTTCATAACCACTCACGAGTGGAAGTTTGGTACAGAAGAGCATCAGAGGTGACTTCCCTGTTTCACGTTGGCAGTTAGGGAGCTGGAGTCTCTTTCAGGGAAGAAGGGAAGTTAGAAGGAGGAACTGGTTCTAGGGGAAGGTGAGGCATGCCATGTGGGATACATGTGGTTTCGGTGCTGGTGGGATGTCCATGTGAGTTGTACGGTCAGTAGTTGGAAATGGGTTGGTTGGGGCTTTGGTGAGAGCACAGGCTCGGTGTTACCTCCATGGAGGCTGGAGATGGATATGGAGTCATGGACCCAGAGAGAGCTGAGAGAGACAAGGAGGAGGGTAAGAATGGAATTCAGGCAATGCCTCCTTTTAAAGGCTGTCTGGAGGAAAAAACCTAGAGAAAGAGACAGAGGAGCAGGCAGGAGGTCTTTCCAATGCGGAGGTGGGCTGGACTCATCTCTGCGGTCCCTTCTAGATCCCACACTTTATTATTCTAAGAAAAGGAAGGAAGATCCAATGATAAGAAATAGTCCATTCCCAAACAGAATCCATCACAGTCCCCAAACTGGCTCTCCTTTCTCTCATCCTCATCTCAGTTAACAACATCACCATGGACCCGGAAGTTCCAACCAGGACCCTTAGATTCATCCTGGAAGGTTCCCTCTCCTCCCTGCTTCGCAGATTACTCCCTGAGTCCCATCAACGCTCCCTCCTAAACACTTCTTCATTCTCTTATCCCTGTCTAGTCCCGCTGCCATAGCCTCCTTGTCTCCTGCTCTCCCCTTTCCCTAATCAGCCTCCTTGCCTCTAATCAGTTGCCTCTAATCAATTACACTTGTTTGTAATTGATCCCTTACAAAGAATCCCTCATTTTGCCACCAGAGGGATTATTCCAAAGCAAAATTGGCCAAATCTCACCCCTACTTGAAAACCTGTAATATCTCCCTAGTGCCCTTAGGATACAACATCCTCAGCATGCCATTCAAGGACCCTTGAGGTCTGACACTGGCCCACTGAGCACCCAGGCTCCTCATTCGCCCTTTCCATACACACTTGCCTTCCCCACAGGTGCTGAATGGTCCTGTACTCTGTGCACCGGCACATGCTGTTCCCTCCTCTGGAAACTCCATGACCCCTTCTCCACTTCATACTTTTTCCTGCATCCTTCACAACTGATCTCAGCTGTCACAGCTTGGGGAAGCCATTCTTGATCCTCCCCAGCAGGGAGGAAATGGCCCCTGCCTCCAGACCCATAGCGCCTTGATGGTCATCTGATAGAGAGCACTTGTCATGGTGACTTGATTTACGAGCTGCCTCCCTCGTAAATAAGATGATTGAATCTTTCACCGCTATATCTTCAGCCATAATAGAGATGCTTGATGATATTTATTGACCAAACGCTTGAGCAAAGTTTCAAAATAGAGGTGATCAAACCCTGAAAGTTTTATGCAGTAGAAGTACAGGGAAAGGTTCTGGTATAGGGATTAGGATATCATCAGTGACCTTTGAAAGACCTGTTTCAGGACTTTGGAAGAGAAAGAAGCTGTATTCTGAGGCATACGGGCGATACTACGACAGAGGCAACAAAGGTAGACCCTTCTGCAATTGCTTGAGGAAATATACTAAGGGCTACAATTTGGGCAGTAGCATAAGGAGGTGGTAACAAGAGGGAAAGGTTTCTCTTTTCTTTTTTTAATATATAGGAGAAGGGAGATTTGAAGGTTTACACATAGAATCATGCAGCTGTCTTTCATGGAATTGCTGCTATGTTCCATGCAGTTTGTTAAAGCACAGCCTAATTATTTACTTAGGCAATAGAGAAGGAACCTTTGAAGATAAATGTAGAAAAGGACTGATAAATGGAGCAAGGATCAAGAACAAGTGGGCAGTGGAGGGGCTGAGTGGGGAGATTGATGGGATGGCATCTCAGAGCAAGGGCTTAGCAATGCATGTGAACCAGGAGAGGAGGATGAAGGCAGGGAGATTTATTTATTTATTTATTTATTGCGGTACGCGGGCCTCTCACTGCTGTGGCCTCTCCTGTTGCGGAGCACAGGCTCCGGACGCACTGGCCCAGCGGCCATGGCTCACGGGCCCAGCCGCTCCGCGGCATGTGGGACCCTCCAGGACCTGGGCACGAACCCGTATTCCCTGCATCAGCAGGCTGACTCTCAACCACTGCGCCACCAGGGAAGCCCGGCAGGGAGATTTAGAAATAGACAAGAAGGGAGTCTTGGGTGTGCCTCTCCTGGATCTGTTAGCATACCAGGAGGCAAAGTCAACTGCTAAGTGTCCAAGAAGTAGGATTGGGAGCTGGAGGAGAATGGAAGTCATTTGGAAAAAAAACTGCTGTTGGGAACACAGTAGGCAGACCAAGAAAAGGAAAAAAAAAAAAAAAAGATTAAAAAAGATAAAAGGACTTTCACCGTGCAGTTGAGAATACATGTAGAAATAGCACAAGACACCACACTGTGACCAAGGGCTGGCTAGACTTTTAGTAGGTACATTTCATAATCAACCTGCTTTTCACATGTTAAAATTAAGGCAAAATAATGAAGTTTTAGTGGCTTTCCACAGGAAAAAATAATTGCATTTTCTATTCCTTAAAAATTCGTATCATGGGGCAAATTCACTGAGCTGCAATCTGAACTACTTAAGTTCCTACTATCATGTATAGGTTGGTGAACCTGAATTTGCATTAAAAGTTTTATCTCAGTTTTGGAGGAAGTTATCTTGCAATTACTGTACATTATGTTTCAGTGCCGGTTGTATGAGAAGTTTGCAAACTTGTTATTGATAACTTTTGAACGTGAGTTCAACAAAAACCATGCAAATGCAGCTGTCTGCTAAGATGAAAATTTTCTTTTCTTACCATGATATGTGGGAAAAGGGGGATTTTAAATTTAACTACAACAGATTAGCACCACATTTTAAAAAATGTGAGCAACGGTAAAGGTTAACAAGTAAAATGATCTCAGGTATGCTTTTTAAATCATTCCTCTGCCAGAGTCCTGAGTTTTAATAGTGGGCAGGAGGGGTGGCTGGCTTGAAAAGACTCCTTTAGATTCACGTGTTGAAGTTGAATTGATCTTGACATTGCTCCAGAAGAGTCTACTACTGTCATTTTGGTTTGATGGTAAATGATATACACCTGGTTTCATGAAATAAAAAGTCACCCCACACATAATGAGCAGCTCGTTGTCATATTTAAAGAACAGTTGGCTGAGTGTGATCGGCTAGTCACAGATGACTCATGTGAAGTGTTGCTGTTTAAATAGAAAGGACTACTGGCATGCAGACATACTAAAAGGAAGATAGATAGATAGATAGATAGATAGATAGATGGCTCATTGGTTTTTCAAATATGTTTTAGGAAAAGAACTAAAATTAAATCTCCTATTCAGTACTGCAAGGCAATGTCATGACAGTGTTGGAAAGCCAACTCCCAGTAGCTGGTTTACTGCGGGCATCTCTGCCCTTGTCTTTGGGATTACCAGAGTGCCACGTGTGCAGTTACACAATGCATAAAGGCGTGGGTCATTTCTAGGACAGATAATTGAACATTAATACTCGCTGACATTGTCGAAGGAATGATATGTCAACCTGACAGGGCCTATGTGCTTACATCTGCTGATTGGCTGCAGACGAAGGCTCTGTGTCAGGATCAGACCCCAGGCCTGACTGCAGCAGGGCCAAGGATAACGCAGCCATTAATCATGAGCTGCCATCTTGGGCCAAGAGAGTGTCTGTAAAATCACTCCACATCCTTTGTGTGGCTGGCAAGTTGCATCTGTTGTATTCTAGAGTTTGAAGGTATGGCTCTCAGTAAAAAAAAGCACCACTTCACACTTTTGGTTTGTGTCATCTCACCTGAATTTTTAGTGAGCCAAATGCCTTCCTCCCTCTCTCCCTTCCCTTTCCCTTCCCTTTCCCTCCCTCCCTCCCTCCCTTCGTCTTTCCTTTTCCCTTTCTTTTTCTTTCTTTCTTTCTTTCTTTCTCTTTCTTTCTTTCTCTTTCTTTCTTTCTCTCTCTCTCTTTCCCTCTCTCTCTCTTTCTTTCTTTCTTTTCTGAAACTAGCTAGACATTCTGAATAAATGGGCAAGTTTTAGGGCCTAACAGGGAGGTTCTGAGATGGCATGTCTTTTGTTCCCATGGGAACTGATTTTGATGAGTTCCTGGCTTCCTGATTCACCATAGATATTCAGTGTAATGAAGAAATCAAACAAGAATTAAACTGAAGTTACTTGCTCTGATTTATTTTTTTGATTCTCAACAAAATATTAAACCCTGTAGGCAGATTTCTGAACAGAGGGAAAGGTTTATGCAATTATTTTCTTATCCCCCGAAATCATATGAACAGCACTTTCCTGCCTCATTTATAATAAATCTTTAGAGAGTTAATCCTGTTGCTCCAGTAATTCCATAGCTGACGCTTTACTGAACATGTAGCCATTCAGAGGAAAGAAAAGGAACAATCACAAGACCTCTGACCCTCATCCCTTCTTAAAATCGGGGTACTCTGGTGGTGGTTACTCTGTGTAGGTTTCCCTGCATAAAATGGGATGAAATAGGGCTCCTGAGAGCAGCCATTATCACATATTGGTTAACATCACAGATTTTTTAAATCCCAGTTGCATTGGAGCCATGAAAAAAAAAAGCTTTCATCTGTAAAATCTTGTTTCCCTTTGTTATTAAAATAAATGAAGCCATTAAGCAAAATATATGCATATAATAGTGGAGTTCATCATTTGGCATCATTAAAATGACGGAATTTTGCATCTTTAAAAAATCTGGGCTGCCATCTTAGAAGGTTTGATGTAAGGTGCAGATCCAAATATGCTAGAGGCTTCTGAAACTTTATGCCTTATTACATACATTTTTCTCTTTAGTTTGCTTATTTATATAGTTATCTGAACCAACAAAAAGTAGAATTCTGTTTAAGAAGGCTTAGAAAAAATGACGGCACTCCCCCGCCAGAATCCTGTGACCAAGTGAATTAATTGTAACTATTGATGAGCTCCTATTGTGAATGTGTTGGAATCGAAATAATTTCCAGATACTTTATTTCCAAAGGTTTGTTTTTAATTACAGTGGCATTTGGTTGGCACGCTAGGGTGAGTTCTCACTCTTGATCTATCCTAGCTGGAGCCCAGGCCAAAAGATTCTCTGCTCCCTTTTCTCGAGAGCGCACTTTTCTGCCAAATGTGGCACTCATCCCCTGCCAAGGAAGGTGGGCGAATTGCCACCTCTGACTCCCGGCCACCAAAAGACAAAGGCTCTCAACATCCCGAAGTCCAGTGAGCCAGAATGGGCCTCACACCTTGAAGGTTTCAGATTATTGATTTTTTTCCCCTATAGACTTTATAATATGGAATATTTTCTCGGTGCCTCGGTCTGTCCCCGAGGGTGATTTAGGCACTTACAGGAGTGTGTGAATCCTTGCAGGCCACTGGAGCGTCATTCAAGTGTCCTTACTCATCTGTCTGAGGCCTGAGCACATCCACACTGTCTCGCCTCCTACATCTTGCTTTTTTAGTGTTTTCTTTTTTACACTCTTTTAGTACAAACATAGTAATTATTTATCTACTTCTGTGAAGCTCAGGAAAATTCAAGAAGGGTTGTAGCTGAATATAAAACATCTGATAGGGAAAACATAACCTCCCTTTCCTTTAGCGGGACCAGCTATATGATTTGTGGAGAATGCATACATCCTCCATATAAACTGTGCAAACTGAAAATGCAGGGCTTCTCAAAAAAATTTTTGAAGAATTTCAAGATGGCGACATCAGCAAATGAAACCAGGCATGGGGCTCTTCTGTGTGGGGGGCCCTGTGTGACTGCCTTTGTAGCTGCCCCTTCTTTAGATATCCTGGAAGTGATTGTCTAAATAAAGAGAATTGTAAGAAAACATTAAAACCTAATTTAAACACTAGAAAAATAAATGACAAGAATTACCTAGTCAAACCCTCTTCCTTACAAGCTTTGAAAAAAAAAATATGTATATAGTATGTTTAGTTAGATTATCCTATCCTTGTGAGCCATCTCAGATTCAGTTACTATTTACTAAGCCCTCCATCCAGGCCAGCCAATATGCCAAGCAATTTAATGTGTGTTGTCTCATTTGACCCCCGCCGGTTCTGTCATCCTTATTTTCACTGATGAGGAGGCTGAGGCTCAGAAGACTGAAATGCCTTGATCAAGGTCACACAGTTAATGTGGGTTCTGGGACTTGAGCGTCAGTTATCTAGCTCAATTGGTACACCTAACGGCACCTCTTGAAACCAATAACTCTTAAAATGTTTTCCTACCCGGTCGTTGGGTAATGATAGTTCTTTCCCAAAGCCTGTTGTATGTTGTAGAAGGGGCAAATGCCATTATTTAAGACCTTCTAGCATTACTACTTAGGTTACTTGTGTAAGTTTTGTTAGAAATGATGACAGCCAGTTTGAAAGATGTTCTGTTTTATCTGGTTTTAGTCCGAGTTTTTTGTTTCACCCTTTGTGTACAGAGCAATGCACATTTACACAGTAAAACACAGGCTGGGCTCACCAACTCACGGTAGCTTTCTGAAGGACGTGGCTACAGCTCTTTCTTTTATCATCAAAAGATAAACTTTGAGCTTCAGAAGAGTGTAAAAGTAGGAGGCCTGGGCTCCAGGCCTATGAGCCACAACTTCCTAACTTCATAACCTGCCGTGTGCCCACTCTGAGTTTTGTTTTTTCTCCTGTAGAATGGAGGCAACATTACCCGTCCTTCCAACCTGGCCAAGTAGTTGTAAGGCTCAAATTTCATAAAATATAATAAAAGCTCTTTGAAAATGTAAAGTGTTAGACAAATATAAAGGATATAAAAGATCACCCAACTCAAAGTCTTTAAAAAAAAAAGCCTCAAACTAGCCAAGTTAACTTTTTTTATTCTTTTGAAGGGTATATTCCATAATAGGTTATTACAAGATATTAGGTATAATTTCCTATGCTATACAGTAAATCCTTGTTTCTTATCTATTTTATGTATAGAAGTTTGTATCTGTTAATTCCATACTCCTAATTTGTCCCTCCCCCCCCTCCTTTTTGGTAACTGTAAGTTTGTTTTCTATGTCTGTATGTTTCTATTTTGTATATAAATTTATCTGTATTATTTTTTAGATTCCACACATAAGTGATATCATATAGTATATTTGTCTTTCTCTGTCTGACTTATTTCACTAAGTATAATACTCTCTAGGTCCACCCATGTTGCTGCAAATGGCATATTTCATTCTTTTTTCTGGCTGAGTAATATTCCGTTGTGTATATATTCCACATCTTCTTGAGATTGTCTGTTGATGGGCAGTTGGGTTGCTTCCGTGTCTTGGCTGTTGTAAATAGTGCTGCTATGAACATTGGGGTGCATGTATCTTTTTGAATTAGAGTTTTCATTTTTTCTGGATATAGTCCCCGGAGTGGAATTGCTGGATTGTATGGTACTTCCATTTTTAGTTTTTTAATGAACCTCCATACTGTTTTCCATAGTGGCTGCCCCAATTTATATTCCAAGTTAACTTTGAATACCTTTATTTCTGCCACCTTTATCTTGTCATCTTGTTGATGACAGGTCCCACTCTTTTTCCTACTCATCTAAGATGTTCCAGGAACATCTTAGAGCTCTGTGGGAATGCCACAGAAAAACGTCCACAGCCCTGTGAGCATTTCCCTGTCCAGTTAGACTGGACGACTGAGAAAGCATAATTTGGGAAACAAATACTGGGGATCTGCCCAAATTTTGACTAAGACTCTTCCTTCTTCTATAATCCACTCTGGAGACAGACAGTGAATTCACATCAATAAATGCTTTGGGGAGTTAAAAAGGGTTTGCTTAAGAAGGTTCATAAAGATAAAGGTAATCTTATTACTAAGACAATTTAAAGTTTTTAGATTTTTTTTTTTCTTAAAGGGAAATTCTCTTTAGTTTGATTGCAAGATAAGGGTTTTGTTGTTAACCAAGATAAAATATAGTGCTGAATAATCTCTTAAATTAAAAATTGAAGTGTATGTTACGGAGAATAGAGATAATTAAAGAGCTTAGACTACAATGGGAAACGGGAAGAGAATTTTCATGAAAATTAGCTAAGTAAAGGTAAATTGTGTTTGAATTTTAACTTCAGATCTGGTGCTCTGCTGTGTGGCATACGTTGAGTTGATAATGCCCATGTGTTAAAGAATTCTGGTTGTTTCTTTGCCTCTCTCACAGCTTATAAGAATGGAAGCAGACCCACCTAATGAATATTAATAGGAATGATGTGTAGATAACACATAAACCCCCTGGATCTGTGGACTTTGGATGGAGTAGTCCGAAAGGATTTCTGTGGCTTTATTTAATACCAAATTTACATACTTTTAAAGAATAAACATCATCTTAATATTTCAATATCAATATTCCAAAGTGGAGATTTTAGTGAAATAAAAAGCTTAATTTTCCTTCCCTGAACATTATATTCACCAAGGTCTGCATTTTAAGAGACAGGAAACTGTTAGCTAAAAAAGAAATTAACTTAATCCCCCTTCATTAAGTTCCGGTCTTTTTTTTGTTACTTAGAGACAAGTAATAATTATACCCACAGCAATGCAAAGCATGTTTTACACTTTTGTTATACAAAAGAACTGCAGTTGTTAAGGTGACAGCAAAAGAAAATGAGAACATTGATAAATACTGATACATTTTTTTTCCTGAAATCTTCTCTGACTCTTGAAAGGAAATTTCACTCAGGTGTCTGAGCAGCATTTTAATTCATTAACAGCAGAAATCTACACGTGATCTTAGAAAATGTCAATCAAGTAGCTAAACAGTATTTTCCCAGCTAAGGGTTATAAACATGACAGCTAAGTGGGTGGAAGAGATCTCAAATGACTGTACATCCCAGTTCTTTTGGAAAGCCGAAAAGGTGGGCATTTTGTTTTCAAATTGGTATTTTTTTGGATGGAACTTTCAGCAAGTACACAGTAAATCTCAGCGGTGTATATTATTTAAAGCATATACTCTCTCTCTCTTTGACACTGTGAAAAGACATTTTCAATTTTAGCTTTACAAAAGGGGGAAATCATTAAAATGTAGTTTGTATCACTTCATTCCGTTATTTGTCACCTTTATGGCTGTTCTATGGTTTTCACGGCACCTTTAATGGTAAGCTTGGTCAGGAGAGGTGAGCAGGAATGTGTATAGACTTGGCTGCGGGTGCTGCTGACAGTGTCTGCTAGCTGGGCTTCAGTCCATGTCCCTGTAGATTTTAACGTCCCCACAGACTGCTGGCAGCCTGCTTCCAGCTGTGGCAGGCATGATGCAGTGAATTGCTTTTGAATGTTCTTTACTCAAATAGGCAGTAATTACAAGCTTAAAGAGGTTTAGTGGTCCAGTAAACTACATAATCACCCCTGAATTAGCCTGGGCTCATCAGTCGCAGTCCAGCAAGCTCGAGTCTGCTGTTTGTATGCAGCCTTGATCACATAGCAACCTGATCAGCAGGTGTGGAACAGCCAGAGTCCCCCATAAACACAACTGTCTACTGGGGACAATGATCTCTAATGAGATGAAGCTACACCAGCACTGTAATTTAAGTGGGAAAATTAGCACTAGAGAATGAGTACCAGTTCCAGGGGTCTTTAGTCATATTGGGAGCAGCATGAATTCTCCCTCTCTCTCTCTCCCTGGCTCTCGCTTTCTCTCGCTCAAAACATCTTCTCACCAAGTGTACTGGTTTTGCTTCTCACTTATGGATACTTGATTCTTTTTACAAGGGTTTTTCCTCAGTATTTAATGCCGGACCGGGTGTCTGTAAAGGCAGTAATGAGGACTGTCAACAGTCTCATTCTAAATGGTACCATTGTATTTCATCTTCCTTGTCTTTTCTCTTCATGGCTTCAAAACCCTTTCACTTTGATTTTTAAAGTGGAAAAGTGTTCTACAGGTTGGGGATAGGTCTCCTTTTAGCTGGCACGCTCTCAGCAATAGCGGAGATGAGCTGTATGTAGTTTGGAAAAGATCCTTACTTTATTGGAGTTTATTGTATAAACTGGTCACGAACTTTCTTTTCAGAAAAGTGGTCCAGGATGGTGTGCTATTGTTTTGTTTTATTGCTACAGTGAAATTCTTGGGGGAGAGCCTGTATGTCGAAACAGTAGTCTCCTCTATTCTTTCTTCAGTCCTATAAGATGGAGAACTTGAATTTTATTACATTGCGGTTTGAGAGTGGGAAGGGAACTTTTGCAACAAATAAACCCAACAACAACATAGAGCGGATTTTGGAGAAACTTGCAATTATACATGCTAAAAAAGATAAACAGAATAACACAGGAATGAAGAACATGGGCTGCAGAACTAGGTTTCTTAGGGTCAAATCCCAGCTTCATCCTATTTGTGAGTAACTCAGACGCTGTGCCTCAGTTTCCCCATCTGTAACATCAGGGTAAAAACACTGACCTCATAGACTTGTTATAAGTATTAAACAAGTGAATACTGGTAGAGCACTGAGAACATTGCCTGATGCAGAGTAAACATTATAAAAATGTCAGTTAAATAAAGTAAATAAAATCTGTACTGCTTTTGGGATTTGTAGAACTGAGTGAGAAGGATAAACAGTTGTTAAAATGGGGCTGCTAGTTTTCTGATGTTTGTCTGAAGTCATTGACTTATAAATGCTAGTTCAGGCATTTTGGGTGTCTCTAACTTCAATAGCACTCATTCATTCATACAACAAATATTTATTGGGCACAGAACTGGGCTAGTTGCCTTGTAAATGGCAATAGCATTCCTGTGTGTTTTTATTAGTATTCTACTAAAATGAAATGGTTCCAAATGTAATTTAACTCATATTTGATTAAGAATCACAAACAAAATGAAAGTAATTGGTAGAAAAACACAACAATTAATTTCAAAGCAGACAATTTAAGGCATATTGTAATGCAGGTGGATGGAAGAGCAGGCATTTGGTTCTATGACCCTTAAAGAGTGTTCTCATATATAACCTACCATCATTCTTGTGTTTGTAAGCAACACTAGAAGAACGAATAAAGTGATGGATGTATTAGTTTCCATTGAGTTTTGTATCTTGTAGCAAAATTTCCTCTTGCTTCCATTAACAGAACTGAGTTGTAGACACATACACATTAAGATAATAGCTTCTTCATAAAATGAGTGGTAATCATCATCTATATATTCATGATTAACTCATCAGGAATGAGTGGGGTTGCCCCACCCATCATTTAGAAAACAAAATAATTTGGAAGTGAATTTTCTCAACTCGTATGTTATCACCAAGTTTCAAATCCCAGCTCTATTACTTACAAGCTTGTGTGAATGTGAGAAAGTAATTTGTCCTTTCTATGCTCAAGTTTCTTCATCTATCAAATGGGTATAATATATGAGCCTCCCTCGTAAAGTTTTTGTGAGGATTAAATGAGTTAATGCATATGAAGGATTTGGAACAATGCCTGTTACATCCTCACTTCTTAATACGTGTTACCATTACTACGTCCATCACTCTTACTAATACGAGAAAGCTGCTATTAATAAAGTCCCTTTGGATAGTCGCTGTAGCGAGAATGTGGGGAAAGGTCCTGGTGAACTAACTTTCACCTCACAGCTCCATCCCTGCCCCTTGATGTTTGCTGGCAGGACAGAAGCTGTGGGGATGCGGTGGAGGAGAAGGAAAGCAGCAACTCTTCCTGGATCAAGGCTATTGACAGTGCAGAGAAACATTCAGTCACCTCTCACCACAATGGATAACTTTGTTCATGTTCCATTAGAATGTGTTTTTGGTTTTACAATGTTTACCTTAAAAAAGGGAATGGAGAAATGGGAAAGAAACATCAGTGGAAGGGTAGCCAAGTAGAGAAACTCAGGGGAGGGCAGACCTGGCTCCAGAACTAAGTAGCTGTGAGCCTTTGTTCATGTTTTGGGACCTAGCCAAGCCTCAGCTTCCTCATCTATAAAATGGAGCTAAGCATAGCCGCTACTCATGGGGGTCACCAAGAGTACCTGCGATAATGCATGTAATGCATATGGTCCTAGTGACAAACAGTAAGAGTTCAAATGAGCTATTATTTAAAATGATTTGAAAAGGACACAAAGGTGAAGCATGGCCCCTATTCCCAGCCCCACTTTCATCCCCCTACTCCTCTTACCCTGTTTTTCTTATTGGCCTTTTTGTGTTTCCTTTTATAGCCATGGTTTCCTACTAAGAGAATCAATATTCAGGGAGTTCATTAATCATCATAACTGTTCAAAATAATTTTAGCACTCTTCATGAATTTTAATACTTTTAGGAGGAGGATATAAGTAATTGCTAATTTAGAGACTAAATTTTATGTCTTTAATGCATATATTTAAAAATACTCCTGGAACATATCTATAGCTACTGAAGAACACAGCTAAACATAGGTATTATAATGGAATTGCAAGCAACTTAAAAAAATAATCCCCAATACAAAGGACTATGAAATCTCTTAATGTAGTATCTGTTTTTTTCTATTTAGTGCTTTTATTTTATATTTAATTAATATTTACAAGAAATTAAAAGATCCGATAGGTAAGACAGGCGAGGCATTGTAGTATTAGCCTCTTATAATTAACTATAAAACAACGTTTTCAGTGCTGTGTATTGTATAGTCTCATTAGTGCAAAAGTGAAGACTGTTATGAAATACTAGCCAGTGTTCAATTTTTCCTTCCACACTTAGGTCATTTTCATGTGATAAGGTCAAGTTTAGAGATTCCCACCTGACCTTCCTGCTTGCACACCTCTACTAGCAACTTCTTATAACTGCTGCTGGATAGACAAGAAATCAAATCTGAGGGCTTGTCTGGAAAATGGCTTGACTAGGCTTCAGAAAAAGCCAGTGCTGAACAATCAACGGAGCACATTTAGTTTGGGCAACTGGGCAGTCTAGGAGCGTTGGTGGAGAATTAAGAAAAGAGGTTGAAATCCTGTGACTTCACTGATGATGCTGCAAATGCTCCAGTTTTGGCTTCTTAGCCGTACAGACATCACCGTTCTTCTTTTGATTCCAGCCTGTGTGAGGATGCAGGATTCAACTGCTGTGCATTCAGGCTATGCTCTTCCACTGCACGGTACACTGCTTTTGTAATGCAAATGAGAGGCACAAAGTGTCTCTTTGATAATGTGCAGTCAGAAGACAAAAAAGCATTCACTGAAACAGTAAAACTAATTCATAAAGCTGAAAGACAATAGCGAAGCATTATGGATTTTTTTAAAGGAAAAAAAGTATCCTAGATCAATGTAATTGTCACAGTGTAAGCTATTCATAGTTAATGCATAAGGGGAAAATGGCTGCAAGTTTATTTAAAGTGGCAGAAGTTTTTATAGGCAAAAAAATTGATGTTAAACAAATATAAATATATTTGGCTAACAGGCTTCTGTTTCTGCTCTTAGAGGTCACATATATAGCTGGTTATTTTAATTTAGACAGATCCACAATATTCCCTTAGTGACAAAAACTCAGTAGAAATTTTAAAAGAACACAGAGATCCAATGGTTAAGAGCCATATGGTAGATTTTTTTCTTCTTCTTTAAAGGGAGTATCTCTCCATCACATACCAGAGTTTAGCTCAAGGTCAATTTATATTAACGCATTAAACTTTGCTGTGGAGGAGGCAAAGGGCTGGAGGAAAAAGGATAAAAGAAGTTCCGAAATTGTTCTTCCAACATATTCAGCCAAGCAACAGAACATTGCCTTGATAAGGGTGATATTGGACAGTTGCCATAATTCCTCCTGTTAGATCAGCTATCCCGGTACCTATTCCCATACCTTTTAAAGCATAGCATGTAACATTTTGCTTGAAAATTGCTTCCACCTCTATTGCTTTGTTATAGCTGTTTTGCAGTTTCAGTGGAGAGGCAGTTCTGTGTCACAAGAAATTACTAATCTGAGGCTTGAGAGGGGCAGCGTAGCTTTCCATTATCTCACCGGTGAGCTCTGTACAGGATTATTTTCAAAATTTCTGTTGCCATTACAATGAGCTGTTAGAGTGGGCAAGACAGAGAGGGAGGGATCATTATTGAAACTTGGTTACCAGGGTAGATAAGATAAAGTTCATCACTGTCTTGGCATCCACATTTGCAGTCAGGGGTGGAAAATTTGATGAAAGGGGTACATTTGGTCAAGGCTATCATTCAGATAGAAGGTTGGACATTTTCCATCTGTGTGTGCTGAAGAGTTTCTCTTTTCCTATTAATGCTCATCTGAAAGAGTGGGTTTGACTGTTTACAGAAATAAGTTTTCTTACAATGTATTGTAAACTTGTAAATACCAGATAACCAACATCAGAAACCCCCTCCCGTCCCCATCTCAAGATATAAGATTGGAATTGGGCAGAGATAACTTTCTTTAGAAAGTTGCCATTTTCTTTCTGTCACTTTTTATTCTGGCTGGCTGGTGAAAGGACCGTTCAGACTTAATTTTTATGTAAGCTATTTTTAGATTTTTTTTTAAATTTTATTTTTGGCTGTGTTGGGTCTTTGTTGCTGCGTGTGGGCTTTCTCTAGATGTGGCGAGTGGGGGCTACTCTTCGTTGTGGTGCAAGGGCTTCTTACTGCAGTGGCTTCTCTTGTTGTGGAACACAGGCTCTAGGTGCGTGGGCTTCAGTAGTTGCGGCACGCGGGCTCAGTAGTTGTGGCTCGCAGGCTCTAGAGCGCAGACTCAGTAGTTGTGGCGCATGGGCTTAGTTGCTCCGCAGCATGTGGGATCTTCCCGGACCAGGGATCAAACCTGTGTCCCCAGCACTAGCAGGTGGATTCTTAACCACTGTGCCACCAAGGAAGTCCTCGATTTTTTTTTTTTTTTTTGAGACAACCTCTATTTCTGTTACACAGGACACATACTCCAGGGATCATTTTATTCTTTGATGGGGTTATTGAGCCATCACTGCTATCCGAGGTCATTATTAGAAGTCACACTGCAGATCTAGAAACACAGGAAGAGTGGCAAGCAGGGTCTATTTCAGCAAGAGACTGGGAAGAAGTCAGGGTGTTGATTATTGAAATCAGAATGATCATTTTGTGAGTTCTTGCCTTTAGCTCGGGTTCCACTGCCCAAGCCACTTGTTTTCCCTTTGAGTCTAGCAGCTCTTCTCTTCCCAGCGCAGCCCACCTAATACATGTGTGCACGTTTAATGTTGGAAGGGAGGGTCAGCTTTACCCATACATAATCACTGTTTTATGGCTTTTACTCATTCCTGAGGTGTTAATGCAGATCAAATGGGAAACACTCGAGAAAGAAGCCTTGCAGCTACTGCACTGCCCCCCTCTCCCGTCTCAATCGTTAATTCTTTTTTTTTTCTCAATCGTTAATTCTTATTGTAAGATCTAAAGGTAATTTTGTTTACTCTCTTAATGCGTTGCTCTTCTCCCAGTGGCCCTTGCATATCCTTTCTCAAATTCCCATCTTGATCAATTGTTTGCAAATAATTAAGCTTTTAAGAGATAATGGCAGGAAGCTAATGTACACAACAAAGACGAGGTCTCCTGTCCCTGTCTATTGGACTGTGGTCAAATTTGCTTTGATATCCCATAGTGATTAGGTTGATTGGTATATCTGGCAAGTGCAATCCCTCTTTACTTCACAAGAACCTACTGATCTTTCTTAAACCAGTGTCCTTGCCGTTTGGATGCCATAATAGCAGAGGTGTTCAGGAAAATGGCAGGGGAGACCTAGCCCTGTGGTTGCAATGGTTTGGAATGAATTTTCCATTTTCTTCCTAATATGGCACTCATCTTTCTCTCTTTTGTAAAATGACATCTACCTTTGCCCTTCTTATGGCCTCACTAGCCCTGTGGGCGGAACGCAACCTGGGCTTTGAATGTTTTCACAGCAGCCTTGCCTGTGGCATGTTGGGTTTTTGTCAAGTCATTTTTATTTTTTTAAGTCTACAAAGGAATAACTCATACTGTCCACAAAAAGCTTATCTAGTAAAGATGCATAGGATTTAAGATAGTTAAACATATTGGATTTCAGTTAAAAAGCCTACTTCTTTGTGAATTTTTGACTGACTGTGGATTAGCTACCTGAAGTTGTGGCTTTCATGTGATTCTAGCAATTACAGAATTTTTTTGGGGGGGGTGGAATTGAAAGTTTGTGGGACACCAGGTTCAAGAACTATGAAAAAAAGAAAAATATCCAGTCGGTGTACCATAGACAAAGGTTTAAGAATTTTGTTGATACCTTTTGCCCCCTTAACAATGACCAGATTATTGTGACATTTAATTTCAACCAGGCTCATTCATTTCTATTAAAAAAAATATATCCTGAACAACTGAAAATTGTCTAATGGAGACAGAGTGCTGGGTCTCCATAGCTTGAGGCTGCCTGGCAATTATGCTGCATGAAATTAGGCACAGTTTGTTCCAATTACTTAAAATCAGATCACATGAAAAGTGACAGAGAAAAAAACGGTTAGAACTTTCTCATTTTATAATATTTAAATTCTGAAATCAGAAACTGCATGATGTAAAGAAACAACCGAAACTTGCACTGACAATTTGCAGGCCATAGATTGCTCTTTGAAGCTATAATGATTCAGGTAATTTTAATGATCCAAAGAGAATTTTCCTGACACCCTTTGCATAAATAAAATGTGAATTCCACTTGCTTTCTAAGAATGCATGTAAAACTTGCTCACAAACAGGCATGCAAAAATACTCTTGAAAACACAGCACAAATAAACGACTGTGACAATTCTCAATTTTCAAAGTAACTAAAGGTAAATGGCATAAATATTAATTTTTATCCAGTTCTGGTCATAATATTAAGACACAACTAACAAGACAGGGCAAAAGGTGTTGCCATCCAGCTGTAGTGAAGAGGGACCGTTGACATATTTATTAATTCAATTGAAAAGCACTGAAAGATTTCCAGAGGACCTGCAAAACTGTAAGCAAATCACATTACAGAAGATGTTATAGATTGGAAATGACCTGTGTACATCAGTGTACAGCTTTATATAGCAAATAGTGCCAACAGCTAGATGCTAAAATTTGCATATTTCAAAGTCAGGCTTTTATTACTCAGGAATTGCTAGCCTGGCTAACCTCCAGATGATAAAATCGAGAAGTTGTCCCTTTTTCAAAGTCTCATAGTTAGTGAATGGCAGCATAATTTATACAGTCTAAAAGGGTCATATGTAACTTTGTGCAATTCTTCAACTAGTGTAGACATAGAACTACTATATATGAAACCATAATTCAGTATTCAGTTCAGAGGATAAAAGATTCATTTGGTTTGTATTGTGTGGCAAACCTTTATGAAGTGGGAGTCATGTTTTAAACCTTAGGGCAGTGTATTGCTTTTAGGTCAGTATCCAATTGTGAGATTTTGCCTGTGGTGCCTGGCATAGTGGTGAGTAAGGTGATTGTCACCTGTGATCTTTGCCAATGATGGAGGTGATATACTTTCATTTGAAAAGAGTGGGTAGACATCACTTTTAGGAATGAAGTAAGGAAAGTCGTGTTGTGGATCTCAAATTGGATTTATACTTCCTGTGGGCTTTAAAAAAAATTTTTATTATACATTTTGATGTTGCATCTGAGTGGAGAGTATCTGTGTATCATGGCAAGTCAGAGCCATTCCTTTGTTCCACTGATATTTACTGGTTTTCTTTATGTGCTGGTCTGGGCTTTAAGGATGGTGAATGAGAAAGGCGAGGGTGTTAGAGATGCTAAATGAGTGAGAAGAGACGCATGACCAAGGAAAGAAATAATCAGAACGGGTGTTTCATAGAGTGATGCTTGCTATTAGAGAAAAAGGGGAAAAACTGGCGTGAGAGTGGTAAGGTGGTCTGGTGGAGAGTCGGGGGAGGGTAAGGCTTGGCATTTGAGCTGAGACCTGACAGTGACCTTGGAGCAGGAGCCTGAGGGTAGGGACCAGCTTGGTGTGTTGGAAGAACACACCAAGTGGCTGGACAGAGGGGTGCAGTGGGGTGAGAAGAGGATGCCCATCTGGGAAGTGGGCAAGGGCTGGGTGGTGGCACGCACCGCTGGGCAAGGGGAGCGGTCTGGAGGTTTTTGAGGCGGGACAGGAATGGAGATTATGAAAGGCGTTTGCCGTATCCTTCTGTCATGATGAGGCTTAGACACTGGATGGGAGGCAGGAAATGTCCCTAGGTCGTGTCGCTGCGGACTGTGCCTTCCCCTGGCCAGTTTCCTCACCAGTAAAACAGGAGGGACAATAGGTTCTATTTATGTCCCTCAAAGGGATATAATGGGGATTAATTACCATTCTGTCTGTAATATACTTGGAGCTCTTTAGAGAGAGGCACTATATTCCGTGAAAGCAAAGCCTTATTCTAACTGTGTCTTTATTGATTAAGTGACAATCAAGACACAATGCTTATGGGAAGAATGGCTACATCTCTGCTCTCCACAAATCGAATCCCATGTGTATAGATATAGAACATATTTAAACTTATATGTAAGAGCACTGAAGCGGTCATTAACGAGCCTTCTTAGCATCTAATCAGACATTATTAATAAGATTGAAAGCTATGTTAATTAGCATTCAATAGACCAGAATTTCATTTCTGATGGCACATACAGTTAAATGGAGAGTTGGGGGTGCCCTTTCCCATTGATAAAGAGAATGGAAGGTTGACTATCAGAACAATTATTATCTTGGGAGAATTTATTGGGGTGCAGTGTTTCAAAGTAGCCCATGTCACCAATGGATGGAAACCATGTCCTCAGCTCCTCTCCGAGGCTTTAGAAATGTATATTTCAAATTTAGATATAATTGACTATTAAACAGAAAGTATCTTGCCAAAACTAATCTTAGCAGAATTCTAAACATCTTACAAGAAGGTATAGATTTCATTTTTTTTTTTTTTTTTTTTTTTTTGCGGTACGCGGGCCTCTCACTGTTGTGGCCTCTCCTGTTGCGGAGCACAGGCTCTGGACGCGCATGCTCAGCGGCCATGGCTCACGGGCCCAGCCACTCCGCGGCATGTGGCATCTTCCCGCACCGGGGCACGGACCTGTGGCCCCTGC
>NC_041225.1:81360688-81380688 GCF_002837175.3 Physeter macrocephalus
GCATCGGCAGGCGGACTCTCAACCACTGCGCCACCAGGGAAGCCCCCTAGATTTCATTTTATTATCTAATCCTGTAATATTTTTTTATCCACTCTAACTCCTGAGGCTTTTTCTTCGCACGCAAAATGTGCTGGTCTTTGACCTTACATTGGCCAGTGTTCAGATTCCCAGCATATGTTGACATTCAGATAGGGAAACCAACTTTGGTAGAATTTCATTTGTTTGTGCTTTGCAGAAGAGCTAAAATGAATAGTGTGTGTGTGTTTTTTTTAAATACACCCACTTTAATTTTGATATTTGCGTCCAGCAACGTGGTGTTTTGGGAGGAGAATATCATGTTAACAAGGTGCTTAACTCCTGGGGACCTGAGCTGAGCTTTTTGGTCCAAATGATTCAGCTTTAAAAATCTGTGGTTCTAGAAAATATTACGTCAAGGTGGTACACTTTTGTACGCTCAAAAAAAACTTGTTATTTTAATCCCATAAAATACAGTGAAGATCCTACTGAATTTTGTGTTTGCAACAAATAAACCTGTTAAAGAATAAACTCAGTATCAAGGGTCTGCAAGTATCCTAAGTAGCTGTTTATACACTTCACTAATCTTGGTAATTGGCTTGTCTTTTACTGCCATTAATTAGATGATGTAGTATTCCATTAATAAGAGTAACACACCTCAGCATTTTTACCTTTAATTATAGACCTCACTAGACTCTTAGGTTATTGACAAAATAGCCTAAATATTGCCGGAAGTACACATATTTTTTTAATAGAGCATATGTGTTTATTATTGAATCCCTCGCACCGAGCGTTGCACCTGACATGTGATGTGCACATTGTGTATCCAAAGTGTTGGTGCACAACCTATCTTTTTTGTCCTCTTTCAGCACCCTTACCCTTCTGAAGAACAGAAAAAGCAGTTGGCACAAGACACAGGACTCACCATCCTTCAAGTGAACAATTGGTAAGTAATTTGGCTTTGTGTTTACACACAATCTGCTTCCCCCTCTGGTGGCCTGCAGCTAATGTTTTGCATTAAGAAGACACACCCAGTTTTCCCTGGTGGCTTATTGATCCAAAGGTGAGAACACAGTGTTGACTGGTGGGTGAAAGCACTTGCTAGTATAGAAAAGAAAACAGTGTATTGCTTTCCACCTCCTTTATAAATTGACAAATTTTAGGCATAGTATATATTAGTGTTTAATTCAGGTTCACTATGGCTCTGTAAATGTCTCTCTCTGTGACCTTTTCTTTTTCTAACTTTTAAGAATAATCAATAGAAAGAATGATATCCTCTTTTCTATGAAACAAGAAAATCCACTATCACATACCTGTCAGGTTTTAAATTCACTGAATAACTAACTTCAGTTAGAATTTGTTAGGGATATGCATTCCGGGATGGGCTCTCCTTTCTTCTTATCTCCCTATGGAAAAAAGAGAAAAAATGTATGTTTCTACTTTGAAGCTGTTCAAAACTTGATGTATCTTAGAGCTGTGCAATAGTGTTTCTAAATAAATGTGTGAACTCCTGATTTTGGGGAAAGCTGAGATTATGTACCAAGTACCAGCCAAACAATATTCTGACTTAATGTACAGTGGTGTGGCAAGGAGCCTTTGAGGAAGTATGATTTATTACCCTTTGTGAGTATGCTGAAAGCCAGGTTCATACAATCACCCAGAGCTAGTGTCATATTTGAAGGGTATCAAAATCCGACCTCCTCTAAAACTAAGTGTCTAATTAATTGTCCTAATATTTTTAGATTAGTGTTTGTGATGGGGAAACCTTATCCTCTTTGAAGTAAAATCCAGAAAAGGCCCAAAGCCTGGTTGGGGAAAGAGGAGAACTGAGAATGCCAGTTTGCAGACAGAAGTATTTCTTTCTTTTCAATACGTGTCAAAGATTAATATTACAGAATCTCTGATTACATGGCCTAATCCATTTTGGTGAATAAATTTGTTCCTGATGTCCATTGCACCTACATTAACAGACCCTTCTCTGTTAGAGAGTCTGGGAGCCTTTGGGAGAGATTTCAGATATATTAAGCCCCATTACAGAAAATGTAATTTCTGTCAATATAATCCCATGTAGTCTTCGATTTAGTATTTTAGAGATAACAAGCTACTTACAATATATTTGCCTTTGGAGGATTAATTTACAAAGTGCACTATCTTCAAGACACAGACAGACTCACATAAGCATTGCTTGTAAGGGTTATCAATTTCTATGACCTTACGGCAGCCTTGGGAGATCAGTTTTTGCAGCCCTTTTAGTCAAGTGGATCAGGAACCAACGGAAGACATACTATACCTGAGTGTGTTACTAGGAGTCGTGTGGCTGCTGAGGTTTTTTTGTTTGCCTGTTTTTACCTGCGGCCGTATCTTAATTTTCAAGACTCTAGAGACTATATAATTGAACTTTGTCTTCCAAATTGTTCTGGACGATATTATAGAGCAGACCATCCATTCTGAAGGCACACCTAAATTCCTAAACGTTTAGGAAGGCAATGGGCTGCCATTCAGGTGATCTACCACACATGCTGTCTCTCTTCCTCCTCAGTGCTGCTAGAAAGCTCCACCCACAAACATCGTTACCAGAGCACAGATTCCAATATAAGCCGCTTGCCACAGGTAGAAGGCATTATGGGATATTTCCTGTGGCTGCCCGGCCAGGCAGGCATTCCTGTGACACCAAGCTGGATGCAACTGTTGTTTCCTAGATTCTGTGCACAGTGATCTCGGTTTTGCAATTAAGAGGGGGGAAAAAAGGACTTCAAAAAAGTTATAATACACGCCAGATAATAATTTTTCAACATAGATGCAGACTTTGCCCTAAACTTCACAATGATACTCAATTCTGCACAGGCACATAACTTGAAAATCACTTTTACTTATTACGTGGGATGTAAACCCAATTCTGTGCTCATCTGGCACCGTGTAGTGTTCATGCGCTCTCGCTTCTGTGTATGGAATTAGAAGTGACCTATGCTTGCACTTCATTGCTGAGCATTTGGCAACTGTTTCAACTCTACAACAAATTTGTTTGTGGTAGAGAGTTACCCTCCATTAACTAAAAGTTGTAATAGAAATTGTTTCTCTTAATTTCGGTGAATAATGACATTCCCACATTTGATTTGAGTTTTTAACAGTATATTAATTTTAATCCAGACCTTCACCTTTTAAGGAGCTGATAATAGATTTCTTTTTCTTTGGGCTTTGAGTTGGAAATATGATGGAAAAATGGGGAAAACCCAGACGGTACTGTATTGAAACCCAAGATGTGAGAGAATCTTAAAGATGGCAGACTTGAAGATGAAAAAGCACAACTACCAAGTGGTTTTCATTTTTCTTTATTGTAATAAAAACATCACACAGAGTCTTTTTGACAACCTGTAAATATTTTTCCTATATTGAGCATCAAGCGCATGTTACTTCATTCTGGAAATAATAATTAAAAAAAAAAAAACCAAAAACAAAACACTTCATGAGTATTTTAGCATTTCCCCTTCACTTCATTTAGACACAACATTTAAAATGTGTTTCTTCCTTTTTGGATGTTTAAAGACTTGTTAACACACATGTACATTTTGTATGAACTGAGTCACTGTTGAAGAGATTTAATAAATGCTGAAGGGTGGGTTGGGTGTAGATCACTCATAATTACTGGCAGTAGTATAATGTATTGAAATACACAGTATGAAAGTGAAAAATATAAACTCTTGTCAGTTGTTAGCTTGTCAAAGAAACCCTGGCTGATGCAGCTGGAAGTTAGGTTTTGACAGAAAAATGAGATGAGAAAAGTTTGGTGCGTTGTAACATTCTTTCATTCCATCGCTGAACTAATTTTATGCGTCTTTAATTGACGTAAGTAATATATACTACTTGCCTTGGCTGACTAAGGACAAAGCAGATGGGATTTGGCGGGGAGAGGGGATCACAGGGAGAATTTAAATGTAAAACAACAAGACAGATTTGATTAATTAAGAGAAAACTTGGATTAAAAGAAATAACTGCTCTAACTCATATTTGGTCTACTTGTCAGTAACAACAGAGGAGTATTCTTAAAATGGTTGGTATTAGTACTTGTAGGAATTGGGTTCTGGGATGGAATGTGACATTTATTAGATGAGACATCGTAGGACAAGTCTATGCCAACACATTTTTTGAGAATTGAGGCAATTAGGCAAATAATTTGGATAAAAAAATTTTACCTAAATTATCCAGGTATTTGAGGTAACTGCATGTTTTTAAAAATCAACCTCCATAACTAATTGCCTAAATATTTCAGTCTAGCATGCCATGGTAGACTTTGACTTAAAGCATAATAATTTTTGAAATACAATATGTGCCATAAATGTATGTATTCTTCTTCCTTTCCTCCCTCACTCCCAATTATGATTTGAGCCAAAAGTGATAAATAATAGCATTTGGTGCTTTTGTCTTTTTGTTTTTTCATTGTTGTTGTGGTTGTGATAAATACTTCTGTTATATCAGTGCAAAAATATTACTAATATGTTGAATGTCATTTAAGTGGAAACTTCTTAAATTTTAAGATTAGATGGTTAGGTGGGTCTTTTAATATGTAGGTAGAACTTTGAAGAAAGAGCGCACTCACACACACACACACACACACACACACACACACACACACACAAAGTCAATACTGGGTTCTTTTCTCTCCCGAATACACCAAGTTTATTCTTTTATATTGAAAATATGAGTGTAGAATGGTCAAATAAAACTCCCTTATATGTTTTCACAGCCATGTTGCAGACTTGGGAATTCCATGTGATGAAAACTTGTGCCCCCATTGTATCTTTCTTGCTGGATGCCTCAGACACATCCTGCCTCAGCAGAGTTCTAGCCTAGGGTGTATTGAATAAATGTTAGTTTCTTTGTTTACCCCTTCTCATCCACACACTTTCCCATTAAGGCCTAATGTTCCATGATTACTTCTTTACCCTCTCTGAGAAGGCAATGGGTCTTAGGTGCAAAATACATAGTTTATGTGAAATACAGTATGTATGTAGACAGAAAAGTCACTTCCCATCAATAGGATGCATAAAATTCCAGGGAGCATCCGAACCTCCGCGGTGACACTTTACAGAACCGTCATAGCTCTTAAAGTTCTCAGATTTAGTACATATACCAGATTTTCCTAGTTTCTTCATTTATTGCCTTCAAAACTGCAACGCATTCAGCCATCACTTCCCATTTATTACCAGTGGGGGGAAAAGTATGTCATCCTTGGAGAATTCTGCCCCTGGCAGGTAAAAATGTAAACTTATTAAAAAAAAAAAAAGATCACCCTTGTTATAATAAACAGATTCAACTATAAAAGGTCAAGTTTCTTTCTGAGTTATGGTAATAATGTAGCAAATACTTTTATAAGTAATCAAAGATTCTATAAATATAGGTACCTGTGTAGATGTAAATGTTAAAACATTCACAAATTATCCTTTCAACTTCTGAGATCTAAAAATCAATAGGGGGTCATGCGGTTTCATAGAATTGCTCTGCTTTTTCTTCCAACATAATTTAATAATACATTTTACAGATGTTGTTTAAACATTAGGCACAGATTGTTTTGTCAATAAAACTAAACAGAGGCATGACACAAAAGCAAGGAAAACAGATGTAAAAAGAAAAAACAGTGCACCAAGCAAGGAGTCCTGGGTCATTTGTTTCCTATTCAACTACAAAATGAAAGTGCAGGGTGTATAGTGATTTTCCTTGCCTAGGAATCACCTAGGGATGGAACCACTTCACACACAAGAGGTAATTTTATTAAGTAGGTGGTTTAACTTCTGCCCTTGAGAATTTAAGTGTAACCTACATTTAAGGTAGACTTCCTAACTGATCAATGGAGTAACAGGTGCAGTATTTTTAAAAGAAGAACGGAGAGAAGGAGAAATATAAATAGAACAGCTCTCCAGCACCTTTCAGAATGGGTTGTTTTTCTCCAGGCCACAGTTAATTGCTATGCTTTTTACCTTGAGTGTCAACTCTAATAATATTACCTTTACAGGCCCTTACTCTAGGCTTAGATTAGAGCAGTCAGTAATATTCACTAGATAAAATACTGTCTAGTTGCTCATGAGAAAATATTGAAATCAGTCAAAAAATGTTTAGCTTGCATATTGCCTGAGACAGAGCTGGCAAGGTACCAGACACGCAGGGTATTATTTAGGAAAGCTGAGCAAATAGCTTGCAGGGAAAAGAGCTGTGAATTTTGAAACCTTCAGGTATTGTCATGTCAGAGAGTCTTAGGAATTCAAAGGAGACGCTGCTTTTGTCTGCAGATTTTTAAAAAATTTCCAGCAAACAATCCTCTTTGAAAATGACTCTGCAGTCTGTGAAACACACTTTGTTGTAAGTTTTACTCGCTAAGTTTACTCAGAGGTTTTTTCCCCCACTGTGTTCAATCACATGGTTAATACTGGGAAAGATGGAGTAACTCCTCACGAAAGGGTAGGTGTTGGACCACTGTGCCAGATGGAAAAACCCTGCCCCTTCCACCAGGGGACCCTGAGTCTAGGTGAGAAGAGAAACAGGAAGGGGTGGGTTGTAGGAAGTTGGATTAGAAAGTCCAGACACTGTTTTGTGTAACTGCTGTTTCTCCTCCAGCCAACATTCAAAGACAGTCTCTGAGCTTTCCAGGACAAGAATGTGAGGTCTGAAGCTGAGAGTTGTTACAACCTGAAGATACTTTCAGGACCAGGTTGGGGTTCCAGCGAGGGGCAGAGATGAGTGACTTGGGAGACTGATTCCATCATGAACCCAGTGTTCCTGAATATCCCTTTCAAGGCAGTAAAACCAGTGGCTTGGTGCTTGACTTTGAACATGGTGTGGAGGTCAGCAGGACTCGGTGCAAGTCCTAATTAAGCAGATTTGTTGTTTTCAGTGTCTTGGCGTGAGTGTCCGATCAGAGAAACGGAAAGAACTCCCTGGGTGTCACCCGGCCGGCAGAACAGGAGCTGACTCCCTTGAGGAGAGTGTGGGAAGTGAGGGGCTGAGAGGCACCCCAGTCAAGGGGGAAAGCCCCAGCATCCACAGGTGGCTGAGGAACAGATTCCCCTGTAAGCCTCACGACAACACACAATTTACACAGGGCAAGTGAGGGGAGGGAATACGCAGGGGAAAGAATGTTTGGAGTCCAAACATGTCATCTGTCTTCCCCACTCCTCACCAAGTAGATGTGTGTCCTTGATCAACTCACTTTGTCTCCATGGGCAACAGTTTCCTCTGCCTTAAATGGAAGGGGGGTGCTGAGGAATTGGTGGCAGTGTAATAAGCCTCTTCCAGCCCTGATATTCTAGACGGTGTAAAAACGTGAACTGAAGCAAGGTGAATGTTCTGAAGCTGATTTTGATCCCCATTTTACATTAGAAACGGGGGGAAAACACACACACACACACACACACACACACAACAGGACCTTTGATAAAGAGACAAACCGGACAATTCAGTACAAAGTTGTTACTTTTCTTCATCTTAAATAAGCAAATCAAAGCCCTGTAAATAAAAACTAGATGGAATTAAACATTATCGCAAGACGTGAAAAACATGTGTGCTGTCACTTTCGGATTCATAATAAAGATAAATCAGTTGTTTTTAGCAGTGCGCTCTGAGTCTGTGAAGGGCATGACAGATAATAGGCTCGGAATTTCTGAAGTTATTGTACAGCAAAATTTGTTTTTTCCTCAGGCGTTCAATCTTTTTCCCTAATAATTTTGTACATGACAAACTTTTTAGTTGGTGCATTAACAATCTATAAGTAATGGGTTGTCAGGTGTCAGTTAGATAAGATTAAAAGACTATTTAAGCATTATCCATTTGCTTCTTTGCATGAGTTTTATAGGTCAGGAGAAATAACTTTCTGAATTGTGGTTGTTTGCACATGCTGGTTTTTTCCTCTCTCCCTCCCTCTCCCTCCCTCCTTCTCTCTCCTCTGTCTGTCTGTCTGTCTCTCTCTCTCTTTCTCTCTCCTTTGGCTCTGCTCCAGGGGTACCTGCAAGAACTGTATTATATTACATAACTTCTGCATGTAGGAGCACATTCGAAACTCACACTACGTGCATCAAGGGGACACATGTCTCCGTTGACTTCTGTAAACTCATTTGAGTTTTGAAAATGTTACTCTTTTTCTTCTCAAAGGAAACTTTGTCAGGGGAAACAGCCTCAGTGGAGAGGAACATTGACGTTTTCGGCTTGAGGAGTTTCCTAGCAAGTCAGGTTGAGGTCTATTCTTGTCAAATCTGTCTTAAGTGTGTTTACATATAGTTTGCCTTTCTGGTATTTTCTGCTTGCACAGACCTGATCTCCACCTATTTTGTGTCAACAGTTGCTTGGGCTGGTGTTGGGTGATTAACCATTGAGCACTGGGGCACGGAGCTGTGCCCACAGAGACGCCCCTCTCCCCTCGCACTTACATCACCCTCTGGCTTCAGGCTGCACCTACTTAAAACAAACAGCATTTCTGAGTGATTAAAGAGGCAGCCTGAAATAGTAAAAAAATGGGGCAAATGTTGCCTCCTTGTTGAATAAGACAAGTTTCTCAAAAATGGAGAGGAGCCAGGGGTGCGTGGGGAGGGAGTGTTTCTGAGGGCAAATGTCTTGGAGCTGCGTGGCTTCAGTGTGTGAATGCCTGGAACTTTGGGTAGATTATCAGGGTTTTGTTATGTTTCTTTTGTTAATTTTTAAGGGGAAAGAGAGCATTTAAAAAAAATAACAAAAACACGCCAACACATGGACATATATACATTACCAAATGTAAAATAGGTAGCTAGTGGGAAGCAGCCGCCTAGCACAGGGAGATCAGCTCAGTGCTTTGTGACCACCTAAAGGGATGGGATAGGGAGGCTGGGAGGGAGACGCAAGAGGGAGGAGATATGGGGATATATGTGTATGTACAGCTGATTCACTTTGTTATACAGCAGAAACTAACACACCATTGTAAAGCAATTATACTCCAATAAAGATGTTTAAAAAAATAAAATAAAATGAAAGAGCAAAAAACAAACAAACAAAAAACGCGCCAACAACATGGATGTTTGTAACTTTGGCAAATACAGGGCTGTCCCGTTACATGCCCTCATAGCCTTTGATAGTCTCTTCCTTATTTTATTTCCATTCTTATGAGGCCTTTAAGCCTCTGACCCATTAATATGGGAAATAATTAACTCTATCAGGCTCTTGACACCTGAACAATAACAAATAAACAAAAAACCTTAATCTCTTCCCACCCTTGAGAGCTCCTTTTTCCTTTTACCCTCTTAACCAATGTGGTTAAAGGGCCACAAGATTAGATCCCATCACTGAAGAAGGGAAAAAGTACTTCCTTTTGCAAATACATTAACTCTTTCAGGCCCGTGGGAATTATTGGTCTTGGATTCTAAATGTAACTTAGGTCAAAAACGTATTTCCTGTCATGGGAAACATCTGGCTTACTTTTGATTTGGTCACTATTTTTCAAGAATAGTATACTGGGGCTTCCCTGGTGGCGCAGTGGTTAAGAATCCGCCTGCCAGTGCAGGAGACATGGGTTCGAGCCCTGGTCCGGGAAGATCCCACCTGCCACGGAGCAACTAAGCCCATGCGCCACAACTACTGAGCCTGCGCTCTAGAGCCCGCGAGCCACAATACTGAGCCCATGTGCCACAACTACTGAAGTCTGCACAGCTAGGTCCCGCGCTCCTCAACAAGAGAAGCCACTGCAGTGAGAAGCCCGCGCACCGCAACGAAGAGTATCCCCTGCTCACTGCAACTAGAGAAAGCCCACATGCAGCAATGAAGACTCAACGCAGCCAAAAATAAATAAATTTATGGAAAAAAAAAGAATAGTATATTGCAGAGGGTTGGAATTAAATGCACCATGATTAAAAATATATATCTTTTAAGTTTCCAGTATGTTCTACTTTAGGATGCTGATTTGAATGTAAACTGGTAGTTTTGAGGGTTGTTGTCTAGTTGAAGGGTTTTGTTGGCCTGTATCACTAGAACATCTGCTACGGTTGACTTTATTTGATCCCTAGTTTGGGTCAGAGTTCATATGTACTTGGAAACGGTAGGGTGTAGGAGATGTTGAAAAGCCAATGGAAAGAATTGTATGTCTCCAAAGATGTCAGGTCTCAGCCCCCATGGCTAGTTACCTGGCAGGACTGTTTACAGAAAGGACAGTGCAGTGGGTTATGGCAGGGATTCCCATCCTCAGGGCCAAGTGGGGACTGGAGAGAGTGGCCAGAAAAGGCAGATCAGAATCATTCTGAGCGAATGTAGTATAAAAAAGCATCTTGGGAATTAACTTTTGATTTTTGTCATGCTATTTCTTTTGAAATAGCAAGTAACAAAGGGATAGGAGATTTTGAAGTTTATCAAAAGGAGAATGGATTAAAATTTTAGAAACAATGCTATAGAATGACAGAGTCCAAGTCCTGGATAGGATTGTGTGCATCCTTTAACAGATGAGGCTCAGGGCCTTACAATATTACACCCCTAATTAGAGGCAAGGAGGGCCTGGTCCAGTGTCTCGTGCATTCCACCATTATGTATTTATTTTTACCAGCTTTACTGAGATATAATTCACATACCACGCAATTCACTCATTTAAATGGTACAATTCAGTGGTTTTAAGTATATTCACAGATATGGGCAACCATCCCCACAGTCAATTTGAGAACATTTTCACCACCTCAGAAAGAAACCCTGCATCCTCCCCATACTTCCATCCCCAACTCTACCACAAATCTATTTTCTGTCTCTAGAGATTTGTCTATATTGGACATTTCACATAAATGTGATCACAAAATCTGTGGTCTTTTGTGACTGGTTTCCTTCACTTAGCATTATGTTTTCAAGTTTCATTCATGTTGTAGCATGTGTCAAACTTCATTCCTCTTGATGGCTGAATGATGTTCCATTGTATGGATATAGCACATTTTCTTTATTAGTTCGTTTGTTGATGGACATTTGGGTTGTTTCCATCTTTTGCTGCCATAAGAATTTGGATATAAGTTTTTGTACCATTAGGTATTTTTGAGAATCATAACGACACTATCCCCAGCAAACCTCTGTCTTAGGTTTTACAGTTTACAAATTACTTTCCATAAACATTCACTCACTTGATCATCACAATTCCAGCACCTAAATACTGCTATCATCTCAGAGCCAGTAAGTGGCAGTTTTCCTACTCAGTTCTCATACTCTTCTCACCAGACAGTGCTCTCACTCTTCCTGCCTGTGGCCTGTGTTTTCACTGTGATAATTATGAGCAATGGTGTTCAAAGAAAAGGCTGGCAACTCAGAAGTGAAATGTACATTCTCCAAACTTTCCCCAATGTGACTTCGATGACCATAAGCATTTTTCAAAGATTTGACAAGTTCCAAGAGGAGGTCATTTTGTTGGTTTCATTGTCCTCATTTGAAAGATTTTGTCATATACATCAATTG
Organism: Physeter macrocephalus; assembly: GCF_002837175.3. Lineage (NCBI taxonomy): Eukaryota > Metazoa > Chordata > Mammalia > Artiodactyla > Physeteridae > Physeter > Physeter macrocephalus. The sequence continues at coordinate 81,372,131 of NC_041225.1, forward strand.
AGAGATTTTGCCTTTTAGTTTAAGTGGTTCCATTTGTATATAAGGGCCTACACGTTACATATTGATATACATTACATAGAGCTTAGGTTTCAAACTTTGCTAATTGAAACAGAAGTTACAGTGAACATTCTGAGGGATAGACACAGGCCTCCATTCAGGTCAAACCTAATCTATGACCAGGTGAAAAGAAAAAAATCGAGCTAAATTTTGAGATATCTTCCCTTGGCACGAGTAGAGGCTCCAGGCCTGGAAGTTTCTAGTTAGTGAAGGCTTGAGGCAAATAAAGGAGAGATTCTAGAGAAAGGAAAGAGCTGAGAGCCACTCCAAGATGGTGCTGAGATTCTAGAACACGGTATGCATGCTAGGCTGGTCACCTAACACAGTATGCATGCTGGGCTGGTCAATTCCAATCATTCAGGGGAAATTCTATTTGGGAAAATAGGTGCATGTTTGATCAATAGGGTAGCCCATACACCCCAATTGCACGGGACATTCATGGTTTATGCCTGTTGCCCAGCATAATTATTAATAATGTTCTTTTTACTCTCAAAATTGTCCCAGTGTAGATGATAAGTTATCTGGTCATCCTATTTACAATGGAAATTGGCAGAACATTAAGATTTGTTTTAAATAACTGTATACTTATTCTGTAATGTTTAAGGGATGTTTAGTTAGATGCAATTTTATTGAATTTTGTGAATATGGGAAAATTAGAATTTATATGAAAAATGATTCAGCTTAAATCAAAGAGATACATTTATTCTTTGAAGATATTATTATTCCCATTTTAGCTTTCCATTAGTAAAGGAGGTTTTTCTAGATTATCCTAGATTATCCTATTGCTTAATCGTGCTAATAATCACTTTAATTTCATATACTTTAAGTAAACCATATTTAAAAAAATATTTATAAGGTTATACAAAATCAAATTTGACAAATTGGCACATTTAAGTACATATTTTATAAATGCCATTTGGTTACCTATGCTTTATATGGATACTTAATATACGTATAACTATTGGGTATTTCTTATGCTAGGTCTATGATACATCCCTACAATTCTTTCTACTGAGTTTAGAGCCTAAGGCTTTAGTGATCTAGAAGGTAGCAAAAGAATTAGAGACTCTGCACTAAGGGAGCCACCCTTGCTTTGAATTCAGTTCAGATTAAAGGATTTAGCAAGCTGAGCTTCTATTTTTTTTAGAGTAAAAAAAAGTCATTTTCCAATTTGCTTGCAAGGAAAACTTTCTGTAATATATAACCAAGTGATGAAGTGTTTGCAAGTTATTTCAACATATAAAGTCCAAAATGAAACTTGGGTTTTGTTTTTACTTTGCATTATATTTTTCAACTAATTAGTGACTTTTTTCACTAGTTGCTTGGAAGAAATTTTATATATTATTAACTTCCTCAACTGTCTTAGCTTCAGTTTTTTTCTAGAGTAGTTTGCCAAATATACCTATCACTTCTAGAGAAGGGGAACCTTCTCAGACCTCTGATTGATGGGCTTCTTGTGATTTGAGCAAAATTCCAATATTATGTTTCTAGAGTGGATGGAGAGCAAAACACATGCTCTCTTCTCCCCTCCTGTTCAGTCACCTCCCCCGCCCTCAGACACACAGATGATGTATTGCAGTCCTGAAACTGTCAGATCCTGGAGGAGGTTGAGAAACTAGAAGACAGCGCCAAAAACATGATTTCATTAGGTTTGACTTGAGATTGAATCAACTTTCTTGAGCGTCTTAAAATCATGTTTCATGAAATTTTACTTCACAAAGAAAGGGAGTGTAGAAGAAGGCTTGGACCCTGAAGCCTGCCAGTTACAGATCATTAAATCCAATAAGTAAATGTAAATCTAAAATAGAGAATTCCAACAAAAGATTTTGAAGTCAATTTCTTGTTTAAAAGAACGGAGTGTTATGTGGGAGACAGCTAGAACTCGTTCCCTGAAACGTTTGTTTATAAAACAGGCCTTAAAGTTATTAGAAAATGCTGACTTAAAAAAAATAGTCGGATATATAATTTTCTTTAAGTGACTGTGATAAAGCTGAAAGAAATGCTACATCAGGAAAATTCATGGAAAAAGAAAGAACAAAACTCTGGAATCCAGCAACTACTTTCCAGTGTGAAATTTTATATTTGAAGATATTTCACAAGGCTTAATTCTATAAAAATATTTATAGCAATGAATATAAATAAAATGAATTATATAGCAATTAAATATTATAGTTGCATGTTGTTCATGTTTACCTGAATAAAGAACAGTGCATATAGAAATCACTAGTACTAATATTGATACTTAAGAATGCATGGTATTAATTTTTATTATTATTAAAGTCTATATGTAAGTATTCTTAAGTATACCTAAATAGTAATCAAAATGACTATAATTAATACTTTCTTTAATGGATAGTATAGGTTTATAAAGCATTTTTACTACCATATCCTGTTATTTAATGAAATCTTTCCTTAATAGCTAATAATTTTAGCTTCTTGGGCAAAGGAGGGGTACATATTGTAAAATGGCATCTCTACATACTTAAATGGGTACCTACCATCCTGCCGGCTAGTCACTTATGCCTAGTTGGCAAGAAGCACTATGGGAATGACTGAGAGTCATGTCATTGTTTAGCAACAACAGCATTTTGTCAGAATTTTATTTTTATTTGATTTGATGCCGTTCCATGAGTTGGCTGTGGCACGTTAAAGTAACAAAATATGGGCTCCCCTTAATCATCAGTGAATAAGTAAGGTGGTAAACACTGAGAAGTAGAATTGAGTAAAGGTGAAAAGTCCATCTCTGAAAGTGAGCAAGTAGTTTTTCCTTCCTTTTGTCAGTATTATGGAGAACCATACAAGGAAGACCAAGGGCAAAGCCATGTGGGAAAGTTGCCTGTGGAACTGGGCAGATATACCTGGTGTTTGGTCCTAATGGGTGCCCACTATGATCTGGCCACCCCTCCTGGTTCTCACAAAGAGAAAACTAAATTTAACAATCCAGTTTCGTGGGAAGGAACCAGGGCAGGGAGTGGAGGATAAACTAAAGGACAAAGGTCAACTTTAGAAAGCTGTTCTACCAGATCTTGCTCAGAAAACTATTCAGGTACCCAAAGACGGAGAATAAAAGGAGATAGGTGGAATTAGCAGAATGGGAAAAAAAAAAAAAAGTCTAATAATAAATAAACATCTAGGGGCAAAGACAAGAAAGAATAGAGCAAAACTTCCTGTATTTCTTTTTAGCATAACTCAAGATTCATCTCGCATTCTCCTTGTCTGATTCCTATTTTAAAAATGCAAATGATAAAATTCAGTTTTTAGATGATCCCATGTCTCAGATATTTGAAGGTTTTGCTCCCCTTTCAACCTCCCACTCCCCCTTTATTAAGGGACTTGAGTCCTAAACAAATAATTAGGTAAAAAGAAATACATCTCTGTTTATTTTGACATGGAATAAAGCTCTAAAGCCCATCCATTATCTTCCTTTCCTTTGTAAAACTTTTTGTTTTGAGAAAGGAGACAGTTTGGCCACAGGAAGAAATTCTAATCCATGATTCTATGAGTAAAGGAAATTTAAGAATTCTTTCTCTAATTCAGTTTTCTACCACCTACAGGGTGTCCAGTTCTTAAAAAGTACTTCACAAAAGAAGATTGTGTTTTCAAAGCAAAATGGGATTTTTAAAAACATATACCTTGATGTTTGGAATGAAATATGGAAATGCAAACAGTATATTTCTCAACCTTAAAGGATACTTAACTAAAAGGATTACCTTTTAAAATGCCCAATCTATGGCAAATTTGAGCTACATTCTATTAAACCAAGGTGTGAAACTATTTAATGAGTAAGAAAAACTGTCCTTTTGTCACGTATTCCTGACATTATACATCTGAGTTTTAAGGGCTATAATGTTTGGACATCAATTGTAAAATTGTAAAAGTTTTCCCTTACATTTTTAAAAGCACAGGCTTTTTAAAAAGACCTTATCAATACGGGAAATTCCAAAGATTGTGTGTATTTCATGGGTATATTTCATCTTAAACTATTTTATGGATATTGGAGAATGTATTTTTTATTGTACTTTGAAATTGGAATTTTGTCATTCTCTTTTTTATTTCTCTTAAAAAGCACTGTTTCTTCTTATGTTCAAGCTCTAATATATATTTGTGTATTCATATGAGTTTAAAATAACTATTTTACTGATGCTTCTTGAAATGACAGTGTTATAAGAAGGGAATATGTTCATGTAAGTTTACATACAATCCAAAGGTCTTTTTTGGTCCAGTGTTTAGAAGATTCTTGATAATTTAGAATCTTCTACAATGGAAAGTAAAGCATTCTATCACAGAAGCGGGGAGGATGAGACACAAGGTCAAAGGGCATTTTAGAAACAAACAGCTGGACCAGTTTATTTAAACAGATACAGGGTTGGGGGAACTGACCTCTGTTTGACTTATAGTGGGAGGAGCAAGAATGTCATTTTATTACTTTGCCCAGAAGGAAAATGTTTTCGTATCTGAATTCACCCCAAGCCATCTAAATACATGGTCTTGCTGTATATAGCTGATTCCAAAGAGCATACATATAAGTTGGTCAAGGAAAATCATAAAATACACGAAAGAGAATCAAATGTTAGGATGGTTTTAGGATTGAAAAGGTGATGTTGTTTTTAAAAATAAAATATTTTGCTATTTACTCAGTTATTTTCAGATAAAGATGTCCACTATGACCCTAGATAATAATATATGTTTCATATAAGTATACGAATTATAATTCAGTAACATTCTGAGAGTTTACTGTGTCCCACATGTACTGATAATGTCCATCATCTTGTAACAAATATTGTTTTTACTTAAAGTTTGCAAAAGCAAGAACTTCCAAGTATACTTACTAATGTGGTCAGTCAGTTCGGATAAAGTGATAGGTGTTCTTAGGTTTTCAAGGTTTTTTTGTTTGTTTGTTTGTTTTTGTTTTTTGTGGTACGCGGGCCTCTCACTGTTGTGGCCTCTCCCGTTGCGGAGCACAGGCTCCGGACGCGCAGGCTCAGCGGCCATGGCTCACGGGCCCAGCCGCTCCGCGGCATGTGGGATCTTCCCGGGCCGGGGCACGAACCCGTGTATCCTGCATCGGCAGGCGGATTCTCAATCACTGCGCCACCAGGGAAGCCCCCGGTTTTCAAGGTTTTAAAATTTTTATTTAATGAAAGGATTCCCACTTTTACATCTACATCCTATAGGTGGCCTACATCTGTGTTGTCAATAACAACAAATGGTCATTGCCACCCAAAGACAAGCAAATATCACCTAGTACCTGTGGGCCCTTAACTGAGAAGCTCTGGTGAGGTGTTTGCTCTCTCCACGGGGACCAGAGCGGGCCTGGAGTAACTGCATTTAGTATTGTCCGCTGAAGACCTGCAGAGGTACACAGCCAGACTTGGCATTTTGAGCAGAGAGTGACGGCCCAAGGGATGAGTGGACTCAAAATCCTAGAGCTCACATTCGAGAAAGAACTCGTTAAGAATCACAGATGTTGGGCTTCCCTAGTGGCGCAGTGGTTGAGAGTCCGCCTGCCAATGCAGGGGACACGGGTTCGTGCCCCGGTCCCGGAGGATCCCACACGCCGCGGAGCGGCTGGGCCCGTGAGCCACGGCCACTGGGCCTGCGCGTCCGGAGCCTGTGCTCCGCAACGGCAGAGGCCACAACAGTGAGACGCCCGCGTACCGCCAAAAAAAAAAAAAGAAAAAAAAAAAAAAAAAAAAAAGAATCACAGATGTTTATCCTAGGGCGAAGAAGGGAGAAGCCTATGTGGCATGGTGGCTATAGTTTAAATGTTTGAAAAGCTATCCTGAAGAAGTGAGATTAGAATTGTTTAACCCGGAAGGAGTTGTCCTGGTGAAAGGATTTTAGGTCAGGTAAGGCAGAGCCTTCTAAGGGTTACCTTGTCCGTAGACGGAGTGGGCTTTCCGCTGAGGTGGCCAGGGCTGTATGAGAAAGAGTCCAGCACACAGAGAACAGACTGTGGTGGCCAAGGGGGTGGGGAGGTGGCAGAGAGTCGGAGTGGGAGTTTGGTATTAGCAGATACAAACTATTATATAGAGAATGGATAAACAACAAGGTCCTAGTGTATAGCACAGGGAACTGTATTCAATATCCTGTAAAAGCCATAATGGAAAAGAATATGAAAAAGAACGAAGAAGGGAGAAGCCTATGTGGCATGGTGGCTATAGTTTAAATGTTTGAAAAGCTATCCTGAAGAAGTGAGATTAGAATTGTTTAACCCGGAAGGAGTTGTCCTGGTGAAAGGATTTTAGGTCAGGTAAGGCAGAGCCTTCTAAGGGTTACCTTGTCCGTAGACGGAGTGGGCTTTCCGCTGAGGTGGCCAGGGCTGTATGAGAAAGAGTCCAGCACACAGAGAACAGACTGTGGTGGCCAAGGGGGTGGGGAGGTGGCAGAGAGTCGGAGTGGGAGTTTGGTATTAGCAGATACAAACTATTATATAGAGAATGGATAAACAACAAGGTCCTAGTGTATAGCACAGGGAACCATATTCAATATCCTGTGATAAACCATAATGGAAAAGAATATGAAAAAGACTGTATATATGTGTATAACTGAATCACTTTGCTCTACAGCAGAAATTAGCACAACAATGTCAATCAACTATACTTGAATAAAATAAATTAAAAAAAAAAACCCAACAGTCCAGTAGAGGTTACCCATCTACCTGGTGGGGATATCAGAGAGGGGATTCATGTCAGTGACCAAGCTAGGTGATGGTTAAAGCCCTTTTCAAACCTGATGTGTAATTTTTCCAATCCCACGGATTTAACAATCATGGATTCAACCCCGAGATGGTTATCATGAACTGGTCTTTGGAAATGTGAATATATGAGTGTGAAGGAGGCAAGCTTTGGAATATAGATAACTCAAGTTACTGAGTCTTCTTATGTGTAGCCTTTTCTTTGTCTTTACACACAAGTAGTACAGTCATCAAAATCCCCAAATCTACAAAGTGTTCAGTCATGCTTATTCTTGGACTCAACAGTTGGGTTGTTGCCAGTGGTGATTGGCTCAGAACCAGCTCATGTTTAGATACCTATTTAGTCTGGAATATTCTAGATGGGTGGCACAGTAGCGGCCATGCTGTGGTCAGAACATTGTCGGGGGGCGGGGGATGCTTGCTACCGTTTGCCAGCTCTGTGTCATTCAGCAAATTATTAACATCTCCTGGGTAACATGTGACCTCAAATAAGTCACTTAATTTCTCGGAGCCTTGGCTTCTCGTCTGTTAAAAAAGACTCTTCCTATTTTTAGATAAATATCCATAATATATTATGTTTTTAAAAGGGCTTAAAAAAAATGTTATCAGAGTTCCCTCCAAGAGAATGCAGATTTTGAATAGTACCATAGATAAAGAGCCATTTTTGCTCTCTTACCTATGTTAGTTACTATGAAAATTACTTCGGGTATATGCAGAATATTAATATTAAATAATTTTCTAATTGGTCATGCAGTGAAGGCAGCTAATGAAAAAGCAGATTTTTCTTTTCACTTTAATTGGTTATTTCACATGGTGTTTGTGTTACACCTGTGCTTATAATGAGAATGGAGAATTAATCTAACCTGCTCACATGATTCCAATTTTCATGGTTTATACAAGATAATGATAACCTGATTGGCAACACAATTTGTTGTAGATCTGTGTTTTAAATATTTTTATTAGCAGTTCGGGGACGTCATATACAAGAACTGATATAATATATGTTGCCAATAAGAGTTAGCATCAACGAGTATCCTTTTAGTTAGATTCCAGTTTCATTAGTTATTTTAATTACTTCTCAGATAATGAAAGCACATAAGGATATAGATGTTGAGAATCTTAAAATGTCATGAAGTATGCATTTTTATTTAAAAAAACCTATCCCTGTCTGTTTAATGGTTTGTTTTTTTAGGAACTATTTCCCTTCCTGAAGTGGGCAGACTTACCAACTAGAATTCATATTGGACTGTGGGTCCTTTAATTATTAACAGTGCAGTACTAAACTTTTCATTGTATTTTTTATTTGCTGCTCATGTCCCACATATTCAAATCTGAGTTGAGAACTAAAAGCAACTTACTATTTCAGAATCTAATATGTCCTGTTCATTTTCTGTATTTGATATGTAATTCTTAGTATTACGAGGTACAAACAGATCTTAAGAGTTAGAAATATCATGAGCATGGCTTTGGAGAGTTTGTACTACCACTTGTTAAAATTTTCAGTGGCTAGCCACTTTTTTAGGGGCTACAAAAATTATTTTAAAAAATCTTATTAAGACACTGAAGTGACCTACATGTCTTAAGATGTTTATTATACAAGTTCAGGACTAGCTGGAGAAAGCAAGATTATAAGTACAATTACTGTATAGCCGTGACCTCGCCTTGACCTCAGACTTTGCATAAAGAAAGAGCGCGCGCGCGCACACACACACACACACACACACACACACACACACACACACACAAAGCTACCCCAAGAAATCTCTACCCAGAATGCATTTTTCTGAAGTCCCCAGCAGTGTGA
>NC_041225.1:81385688-81429814 GCF_002837175.3 Physeter macrocephalus
AGCATTAAAATAACTATCAGGCAGAAGAATCTTTCTTCTCGCCTAGGATTTCAGCCATGCGCGCGCTCTCTCTCTCTCTTTCTCTGTCTCTCTTTTCCTCTCTCTCCCTCTCTCTAGCCTGGGGCTTGAATTTGCATGTCTAATTCATTTACTCACCATATTTGAATTGGCCTGAACAGATGTAAATCGGGAAGGATGGGAAAAACTGCAGTCATCAACAATGATTAATCAGCTGTTGCAGGCCGTGTCTTAAGGAGACTGGTAGGAGGAGGCATGGAAACCAAAAGGCCGTGTGTTTAGAAGCCTAATTGTCACATCAAGCATCATTGTCCCCATGCAAAAACCACCACCTTATACATCACTTCCTGTTTTATGCAGCTCAAAAACATAAACTGAAGATTTATTTTTAATATGTTGACTTTATTTCTGAGCAAAGCATCGGTCATGTGTGTATTTTTCCATAGTCCCACCTTGAAGCATTTATGTAGACATTGTAAATAAATTTTGTGCAAAAAGGACTGGAAAAATGAACTGTATTATTGCAATTTTTTTTTTGTAAAAGTAGCAGTTTGGTATGAGTTGGCATGCATACAAGATTTACTAAGTGGGATAAGCTAATTATACTTTTTGTTGTGGATAAACAAATGCTTGTTGATAGCCTTTTTCTATCAAGAAACCAAGGAGCTAATTATTAATAACAATCATTGCACACTGAGTCTTAGCGTTTCTGACGGAAACAGTTTGGATTGTATAATAACGCCAAGCCCAGTTGTAGTCGTTTGAGTGCAGTAATGAAATCTGAATCTAAAATAAAAATAAGATTATTTTTGTCATGCTGACTCCACTGCTTGAAAAATTTGTTTACTGCCCCCCAAATTTTTCATGATGAATGCAGTAGATATAAAACTTAATTTTAGCTCCCTAAGATACATATGCATTTGAAAATTTGAACCACAAAGTAAATTATTTAATAATAGTCACTGATTTCTTTAAGCTGACTTAATGAACTAATATCAGCAAATGTAAGGCCTAAGGGCACTAAACTAACTGTAGACTCAGATTACAGCCAACAGAATTACTCATTTAATATCAGTGAAATTATTCTTGCACCTAATGGCAAACCTAAGGACTGATACATCTTTCACTAAGGATGTCACCTAGGATGAGCAGTATATGTTTTTTAGGAAATTAACTACATGAATGGAAGAGACCAGACTTCAAAATCTAATTTTTATAAATATGCTCTATGTTCTCATTGGATAAAACTGGTTATTAACCAATTTTCCAGAACAGCTGTACAGAATTTCTGCATGGCAGCCAGCTAAATGGTACAAAATAACATGTTTAAGCTGTAATAGCTTATAATTTCATTGAAATAAAATTGCGGCTATAAAAAGTGCTCCCCAAAGCTAAGGAAAATATACAAATATTTTAATTAAGGCAAATTCATTTTAAAAAATCAGGCTTTTAGTAGTGACTGCTTTGTAAACAAAGGATGGGTCGGAGGAGAGTGCCTTAAACTCAAGCCTGACTTTCAGGCCCATGTCACCCTATAAACCCGCCCTGAACAATTCTATTTTCTATTTGAGAAGAGAAACCAGCTGTGGGTTGGGTTTACTAGGTGACGTGTGATTGACTGACTCACCTGCTGGAGCGGCAGTGCACTCTCTCACCTTTTGTTTATGGGGCCTTATTTCTGAACACGTGGACCAGCAGAAAAAGAGCGAGGCTCAACCTTCTGCAGCCTCTCCGCGCCTCCGCCCTGCCCCCCTCCCCCATCTATGGGATTGTTTCAATTTCCTATTGGGACCCAGTGGCAATTCTTCGTCTACCTAAATAGTCCCTATTCGTGAAATAATTCTCTTTTGATAGGTGGTTACTAGCAGTTAACAACCATTTATTTACTTTAAAAATTAATAATAAACTTTATAAACTAACCATCGATTTGCCCCTCCTCTCCAGTCCGTGCCCGGGTGAGTTGGTTATTTTCCGCCTTTATTCTTGAGGAAGCTCTTGCCGGGTGGGGGAGGGAAAGAAAGAGGAGGGAGGGAGGGAGGGAGGGAAGGGGGGTGGCAGGCACTAGGAGAAGGGTACTAGTGAAGGAGAATTAGGGAATATGGAGGCTATGGAGAATCAAGATCATTAGTGTTCAGTGAATTAGAAAAAATACAACAACCTGTGTTCTTTCCCTGCGTTCCCCCCTCTGCGTGCCGGTTTTGTGCGAGCCTTGCTGTCGGCGGGTCCTTTTCCCCCCTGCCTGGGCACCCCTACCTCCCACTTAATGCTATTTCAGCTTTTCCTCTTGCAAATTTCAGAGCCAGCTCCGAGGTTATTGAGGACCCTTAACCGAAAGACGGAAATAATAGAGGTGCTGAGAGTGTTTTTGATGTTTCTTAAAAGGCAAAAACAAAACGCCCTCTTCTAAACAAGGGCACGCAATTGTACCTGATTTTTATTTTTATTTGCGGGGGGTGGGGGTGGCGGGCGCCGGTTGAATGAGAGTACTTTTTAATATGATTTAAATACTTTTCCGAAAAAATTTTTAAAATTCCCCTATCATATTTAATCAGCTGCAATTATAACATTCGAAATGAATAATATGCCTTGACAGTATTTTTATTGTTATTGTTCATTGCATGATGTCCGACTGCTTTAGAAGCACAGGAAAGAGAGGTAAACGCGCTACAAATGGGGAATTACCCTCGTTTAGCATTAAAATTCATTTAGATAAAATTGCCACAAACATTTAAATGGGAAGATTAGTTCCCCCTCACGCCTTATTGCACTCGCTCAATGGTTCCGTTAAGAACATTTTACACGTTGGAAATTCCGTCTTCTCAGACGGCTTGCTGTTTCCTAGTTACCCACATTCAAAGCAAAGGCAGCAGCAAAGGCAGCAGGAAAAAAAAAAAAAAAAAAGTTTTGGCAACTGGTCTGCAATTCATCCGCTTCTGGCCCCAGCTTCCCCTCCGCCTACAGCAGCCCCCCCCCCACCCATCACCTTTCCCCTCCCCACCTCTCCTCCCCTCCCCCCAACTAGGTAACTGGCAGAGTCCTGTCGAGGAAACACGTTGCTGAGTTGTATAGTATTTGTATATAATGTGAATACAAAGCACTATCAAAAAGCCAGTCTGTCCCTCTCGCAGTCTCTCCATTCCTGCTTCTGCTTTGAACTGAGGGTTTACTTTGAAAGCGCTGAGTTTCTCACATCCCCTGCTCTGAGCCCACAAGGCACGTTTTTTGGCTTTCTTTTCTGCCGGGGCATTTCCAGGAAATTCACCACTGCTTCTTGCCTGTTTTAGAAACGTGTGAAAGAATTACTCTGAAAAGTCCGTGCAACGTCTAGTTTCTCCCTCTCCTTTCACCGTCTCTCTCTTTCCTTCTCTCTCTGCCTCTCCCTCCCTCTCTCCCCCTTTCTCTCCCTCCTTCCCTCTTTCTCCCCGCCTCCCTTCGCAGAGCCGCTGGAAAAGAAGAATGTCGGCTTCGACTGCCATCTTTTGGGGATTTGGAAAAACGACTCGGTAGGAATCCGAGGGAGGCGGGGGTCGCGAGGGGTGGGGGAAACCCCCTTATTATCCTGTGTCGGAACTGGCTCCCTTAATCTGATGCTTAAATATTTGATGTGGAAAAATTACCCATAAAATTAGTTACTAACAATTCCAAATTGAAATCACTTATCGAATTATAAACGCATTAAAGCTGTATGGATGGTATTAGGAGTTCCTCGGGAAGCAACGGGTGTCTCCTTCCAGTGCGCCCGGCCGAAGAGCTTCGCCCCGGGGAGAGGCACCCCCGCGGAGCCCGGGGACGGGGTGGGGAGGGGACGAGCGGCGGCCAGGCCTGGGCGGAGGCTCCGGCTCGCTCTGCTCTAGGGGCCCGGGAGAAGGGAGAGGAAGGAGCGGAGGTGAGAGGCTCCGACCCCGGGAACTAGGCGCCTACTAGGAAACTTTGTTCTGAAAAGCAAAAACACCAGCGCCACCCGCCCCCTCCCGCCCGCGTCTCCCACGCGGCACGCAGATTTTGCGCTCAGGGTTGGTTGCTGTGCGCAGCGTCCCCCGAGTCTGCGGCCGGGGCGGGAGGGGAGATGCCGGTGGCCTGGGGCTGGGGCTGAGGCTGGGCCCGCCTCCGCGCGCCGAGAGTTCCCGCGGGCCGCGGCGGTAGCTGCGAGGATCAGGGCCTGAGTGCGGCGGCCCCTGCGTCCTAATCCTGAGTCCTGGGCGGGTGCAGGGCGGACAGGTCTCTGCGTAGAGCCCAGAACACCCTGGGGGTGGGGGGTGAGGGATCGGTTCCGGCACCTCCAATAGCTTCCTACTTCCTCCCCAACCCAACAAGAAAGTCAAGTCTAAGGGGCTGCAGACTTCGTCTCTGGAGACGAGGCGACCCCGGGTCTGCGCAGAAGGTTTTGGAGAGGTACCTCCTGGGGGACTCCGGGCCCCCTTCCCTCCGAACGTCTCGGCTCGGGGTGCTTTGTGGTGGACGAGAGGCTTCTTGAATGGACTCTGCGTCCGAGTCCCGCCGCGACTCCGGAGCGGGACTGCGAGAACTTGGGACCCGGGGCCACTTGGGACCTGGCTAGCGCCCGCCAGGCGCAGCTGGGGAGCCGTGGGCAGCACCCCGACGCCTTAGGCAGGAGCTCCTCGGGATCACTTTAAAGCCTCTGCAAATTTTCTCCTGCCTTTCGGATCCCAGCAGGTCCTCGGCCCAAGTGAAGAGAGTAAAAACCTGCCGATGCAGAACTCCCGGGTAGGCGCTTGGACGCCGGGTGCAGTGGCGTGGAATGGGGTCGTGGGGCGTCCTGCCTGGCCGGTCATTTCACCTCGTTTCACTCCCCTCTCCTGGGCCACCCCTCACCCACTTGACTGTGGGGCAGCCCGTGGCACTCAGGTGGCCAGGTGCAGAGTCTACACGACGTTGGTAATCCCAGGGCCCAGGACAGAACGGTGAAGGAGAGAGAGTGGGAAATCGCCCCTTGAGGGGGTCGCTGATGGCGGGGAGGTGGGGTTGGGGGGGTGTGTCTCATTTTGGCCCCATCTGCCTGCCAACGAGTCCGTAACGTTCTCTCCCAAGGCGGAGCTGTAAAGGAAAAAAAACAAAAACAAAAAACCCAACATATTGAGCAATCAGTTAGCCAACATTTGAGCTTTTAAGAGACTTTGCCCTAAAAACGGGTATCCCGGGGGTCTTGGTGGGGAGATGAGGGGCATTTGAGGGTCTCAGTTACGGCGGGCCGCGCCCTGGGGACGCCCTTCCGCGTCCTGCCTACTACCCGCCCGGCGCGCTCAGCCCACCGCGGGGAAACCCAGGCGCTGAAGCCCTGGAGAAAAGGGATTTAGTTTTAAGCCAGTCTCCCATTGATCGGGTCGGTAATTCCTACCCCTGCCCACTCGCAGACACACTCACCTCTACCCTAAAGCATTAAGTTCATTACGCGAGCAATGATCTTAATCTCCAGGCGGAAAACGAGTCCCGGGACCTCGCTGATTGGGGAAGCAGTGAATAAAGTCACCTGCTCCCGCACCCGCCCCGCCGGCTCCTCAGGGAGGGGGCTTCGAGTGGCAGGGTAAGCTGCGCAGGGGTCCCACGTTCCACGCCGGGGCGTTTCCCGCAGGGGTCAGGGAACCCTGTGTCTGCTTTCTTCGGGATGGCGACCTTCTCGAAGGGTGGGATTGCGCTCGCTCGCTTTCTTCCTCCCCTCCCTTCTATTTTCCTTTGGGGGCTACCCCCTCGCACTTCCGCGCTCTCTTCCTCCTCCTTGACCCCAAAGTGGCGAGTTCCCCTTCCCTTCCAAGTGTCCCCAGGCGCACACACCCCCACCCCCCCCCGCCTCGCAGCCGCAGGTCCAGCACGCAGTCCGGGTAACCCATCACCTTTTGGCGCCCGGCTACTTCACCCACCAGCGGGGTCTTGGGTGGATGGGGATCGCTCAGCGAAGCCCTCTTGAAGCCACTTGCCGAGGGCACCCTGGGGCCTTTAAAACAACCGGATTCCTCGATCTAGGGGAGATCCCTGAGCCCATTGATAATTCCAATTCAAAGAAAGTCAGCGAAGCGGCAAACACCCCTCGCAGCCGCTTGTTCCCCATTCCCCCCTCCCCCCAACACCACCCTCCTGCTTTGGCATCGAGCAGCGTCTGACACCGCAGGGAGATGGAGGCGAGCCACGCGCCCCAGTCCTTACTGGCAGACCCACGAGGCGCCAGCTTGTTCTGGAGACTCAGTTTCCACCGGACAATCATGCAAGCGGGGAAAACACAACGCGATGGCTGTGTAAACCCCGTTTCCCTCACCACCCCCTCCCGCCCCATCTGATTTTCAAAACATGCATTTTCAGGTAGTCCTAAACTGTGAACAGCGAGCTTTGTGTGTTATCTAGTGGGGGTGGGGATGGAAGAGGAGGAGACTGCCACCGCCCGCTCCAGTCTTTAATGTCTGAAATAACGAAATGCCTGTGTGGCAGCTGCTGCTTGAGCCAAAACTAACTCTTTGGAAGACAGAAAAGAGTGAAAGGCAAAGAAAGACTGTTCATTTTTTTTCCTTTGGTGCCGTTTGGGATGTCATCTGTTTCCTTGGCGACTGTGTTCAGCCCCAGGAGCCCCTGGGCTCCTGGATTGTTAGGGGGGAAAAAGCATGCTATTTCTGCACCGTCATTTATCACTGTCACAGCATAATGATTCCCCTTGCAGCCCCTTATTGATGTTTGTAATTGCATTATCTCATAAAGGAGGATGATCAATGAAACCGAGCCGTGCATTCTGGGGTCAGAGGAAGCCAAAGTACTGTTTGTCCCCTTTAATACAACAAGTACTCATTATCTTTAGGTCTGCATTCAAAAAATGATCTGATCTGGGGCTGACCCTGTCGGACATCCCAACACTTTTTAAAACGCGGTTTGTGTAACCTTTTGCTGAAATGCTAAATCAAGTACCTGTCTTGCATTTCAACGAAACAAGATGCTAAAACTGAATGGGAAAAGCGTTTCTTTTTCTTTTTCCTTTTTTTTTTTCCGGGAGGGGTGCGGGGGTGCGATCGTCTGAAGATGCGCGCAGTTTTGCACTGCAACTGCTTAGTGCGATAACGTAGAAAGAGCAACCCCCATCAGCAAGGGACCCAAGTTATCTAATGAATGAAAAAAATTGGGGTGAGGGGGGAAGGTATCTGGGAGCATTTAACAAGGTCGGTACTAAAAGGTCAGAATGAAACCACATCCGGTTTAATTAATAAGAGCTATAAACTGAAATAATTCCCCATGATTCTGCCCTTGCTTCTCCCTTTTACAGAGTCATATCTCTTCGTTTTAGATAAATGACTTTTGTGCCTGTTTGATTCTCACAATAACTAAATCAGTTGCACGCTCTGTATCTGAAACCTTCTACAAACTCCAGCAAATAAAAAGAAGTTCATTTGTCTATTAAGGCAAGTATTTAGTTGAGCAGAAATGTCCCAGTAACACTGAATGGAGTTCATGTAATCCCAAGAAAATCAAGTCATCTTGTTGCACTGAAGTAAATGAAAAAACACAAAGGAGGAAAGGTCCAAGTGTAATTTTAAACTAAATGCATTATTGGACTGTCACAGTGAAAACTGTGCTTGTGTGGCTGGGATGGAGGGAGTGGACATCAACTTAGCTCACATTTAACTGAAAGGTTTTATAAAGGAAACAAGTATCCCAGGGTTGGTTATCATTTTAATTTGTGGAAAGAGGAGAAATTGAGACAATTTAAATTCATCATCTCAGTACATTAGGGTGAGTAACTCCTTCAAAGACAGAATTAAGCAAAGAGCTTATTTTAAACATTGCAAAGCTGTATTACCAAAAATAAGTTTCCAGTCTTCTGAAGATGAATTCTCCCATGTTAGTAAGACTACCAAAAAGAGAAAAAAGAAAAAACTAGGACCAGTTGTTTATTTTAAAAGTTCTAGAAATAATTTCTAAATAATGTAAATCAATATTTTAAATAAAAGATCTAAATGAAAAACCTTCACCATATAAGAAAATGAGGACTAGTTAAATAGTGTGTCCCGATAATTTGACACCTTGACATAAGACCTTAAATCGAATGATAGCAAACGAAGGGCAAAAATACTCCCCTTTGGAAAAAGAACTTTAATAGTAAAGCTTAAAAAAAGTTTTAATTGTGTCGAACCATCATTGAATTTTTCTCTAGGGCAGATTCTTCTAAAAGGTATTTTTTTCCAGGAATTCTGTTAAATCACTTTGAAATAGTATGTGTTTTGTATTGTTTAAATATTGTGGCACTTTCGTTCTTTGAAAATGCTCAAACTGAAATGGATATGCAGCCACGCATATATTTACAATAAATGGTGTCTTGTCGTTAACATAAAATATTAAAGGGAAAATAAAACTTTGGGCTTTGTCAGTTGAGATAGAATTTTTTAGCATACTACTCTGATTTTCCAAAACACACAAATGAAACGCCTGATTTTAACCAATCAACACGAATCTTTCTCTTATTCGGTCGGGGATCTGGCATCCTGTACGTTTTCTATTTTTAATATTTACTGTTATAGCCCACGGTTAAAATAATGAAAAATTAGTTTCGTTTCAGATATTATTTATTTATGGAACGAACATGATTAAAACATAAACACACACAAACTGCAGCTGCAACAGAAAAAAAAAACTTGATTTACGGTTATTAAATCTTTGATCGCCATGTTAATGTTTCTTTTTCTACCTTTCATTTGCATTTTAATCTATGGAATCTTTACAATTTTGCTGCTTACTATTTCAATGATTGATTACAGGTCTGAAATAAGAAAAACCAAGCCTAGCTTTTCTTTTTCCTTTCTTCTATTCGCTTTCTTTTTTCTCCCCCCACCCCTTCCCCCTTGGTAGATTTCTGAAACTTTCTCTCAATGCTAATGTAGACGGGACAAATTAATTCTGCTCTTTTAAATGTCAAAGATATAAATAAAAAATGTTTTCTGTCCCAAATGTGAATATTTTCCCAGCCGTTTGTTTTCCAGTCGTAAAAGATCATCCCAGCAAAACGCAATTAACAGTGAAACACACACCCACGGCAGCGTGGATTTTTTTAAAAGGACGTGTTTTTGTGAGTTAAAGAAAGGTGAGAAGTTCATCGTCCCTTCATCATCAGTAGCCTGGCCGCGGCTTCTTTTACACACACTCAGAGATTTGGTCTCGAGTTCTATCTGTGATCTAAGTCACACAAACAAAAACAAGCCTGGTGGGGGCTTGCGGTGTTTAAGTTGATTTCTTGAGACAAGCAGTATAAAGACAAAAGGGGAAGCGACGCAGGACTGTTTGTTTTCTTTCCTGAGCTTACCACTGCCCCTTTGCCCCTTTCTCCCCCCAGCCTCCCCCACACTCCCTCCCCCGATTTCCCCCGCTTCGCGGATAAGATGGTCATTTGCTGACCGCTTTGCCGGTACGCGTCACTTTTCGCACTGGCGTGAAAGCGAGTGTGGCGGTGGTTTTGGAAGGCGCCGGCCGGGCGTAGGCTGGGCGCATCCTCCCGGCAGGGCTGGGGGGGGGGGAGGGGCGGGGGCCCTGGGACTCTGGAAGGCTCTGGCCGGGAACAGATTGCGCCTCGGGCCCGGCTGGGGGTCGGGCTCGGGGTGTGAGACGCGCACCTCTCCGTAGCAGAGGAGGCGAGCCTCAGGTGCGAGAGCCCAGGCCGGATGGGAGCGCGTGCAGCCTCTCCCGCCAGCCGCAAGTCTGGGCACCTGAGAGGAGCGCCCGCACCCCCAGCCCAACTCCGCGTCCGCGCCTCCGGGCCGAGCCCTCTCGGTGAGGTTTTAATGCCTGCGGGCGCAGAGGAGCCGGCCGAAGAGTGAGGACCGACTTCTCCGGCGGGTCCAGGCTGCTCGAGCTCTTGTCCGCGTGTGGCGCGCTGTGCCCGGGCGGAGGGCGAGCCGGGGGAAGTCGGAGGGATGGGACGCCCCCACCCCGAAATCTCTGTGTGGGCAGGCACACCAGCAAGAATCGGGGTGAGGGCCGTGAGAGGGAGAAATGACCCAGGCAGAGTCTTTCCAGATCGGCCTCTGGGCTCCGTGCGCACCCAAGGGCGTGCCCACGGACGGGGGCGCAGACCATCTTCCCCCGGCCGGGTCCCCCGGGCTCTGCGTAGCTTCCTTTCTCTTAGAGACCCCAAGGGTGGCTGCCGCGAGGGGGTCGATCTTCATTAAAGTGGACGCACCAGACGGTTAAAATAGAGAGGGGGTGGGGGAAAGACATTTGATCCGGGTCGACCCTTTGTCTTGAAGCAGATTAGGCAGCCTAGAAATAGGAGGAAAAACAGAAAGTCTAGACAGGAAAACTTACTGTGTTCACAAAATATAAAAATGAACCGAGCGGTCTGGTACCTCAAGGGGTGAAGATAGATCCTTGTAGACAAGCGGGAAGACAAGACTGGGAAAATTTAAAGTGAAAGAAACCGCAGATTATTAAGAAAGTAATAGTAACGTGTCCCATACACTACGGTTTCATTGTTGGGTAGTAACTACCCGATTTATTTATTGCCAGGTCTGTATAATAGAGATAATGACCACAAACTCAAGATAAATTCTTAGGCGCCCAGCCGGACAATTCTTTTTTATTTAAGAGAGCGAGTCTGAAAGGTGAGACTCATCTCCCCTCCTCAAAGATCCGTCTTGCCTTCTACCATATTAAAAGCATGACATGCAAATAAATAAGTGCTGCGGGGTTTGTGTGGGTAGGCCTGCAGAATTTATTTCAGGTGAGAGAGGAACATACACTGAATATGAATTTCCGCAGGAGCTGCGGAGTGATGTCTTCTCAGCTCCCCCCCCCTCCCAGTCTCCCTCCCTTTCTGTGGGAGCAGAGAGCGTCCCCTGATAAAAAACATTAATGTATCATGTCTCAACTCCCTATTCCTTGACATATAGGTTTGGGGAGAGGTGAGGGGCAGTGAAAAATGCAAAATGCGTCCCCCAAAGTCGGTTGACTTGCTGGGACTGCTTAAAGCGATTCCCGCCGACAAAGGGAAGGGTGAGTTGCAATTACGACTTCCAATAGGGGGGCGGTATCGGGAATATGTTAATATCATTTTGAAATATGCAAAATGATGCAAAAAGTTTGCTGTCCTCAATCTGGTACGGGCCCTCACCAGCTGGACAGATCCCAAGGGGAGCCTCCTGGCTCTTGGACCTGTCTGCTTTTCTTGGCCCTCAGTTTCTCTCCCCTGCGCAGGGTAAACAATCCTAGAGTCAGGTGATGGAATTATAGATGACCTTGCTCGTTGACCGGCGAGGGCAGAAGGGAGAGGGCGGCCTCAGGTATTGGCTCCATCTGACGCAATGGCTGCAAGAATATTCACCCGGCTGGCCTTGAACAAGGCGGCCTCCGAACGCTTCTCACCTCTCACCTGCGCTCCGGCGACAACTCAGGCGGATCGGAGCCTGCCAGGATGAAGTCAGCATTCTCTTCCGATACTTTTTTCCCTTTCTTCCTCATTTTTTGGGGTGGGGAGTAATTTCAGACATAGAGTGTTTCAGTCTCACATTAACCACTTATATTCAGAACTTCCTTTGATATGTTTGGTCAGGATGAAGACACCTGACAGTGAACCGCGATGAAAAAGAGAGTCGCAGAGGAAAAGGGAGGGGCTGTTGGGTGGGGTGAGGGACAAGGGTAGGTGTGGAGGCGGTGGGTGGGGTGGAGATAGAGACCATGAGGCAGCGGGGTGGGGGAAGGTAAGGAGAGAAAGAGCAAGAAGCTTCGAGAGAGATAAGAGTCTGTTGCAGTAATTTGGTGGTTTGTTCGAGGGATGATATTATGAGGCTGAGAACGAGGGCGGTCCTCGTCAATCTTTTACAATCTCGGTGTCACTCAAGCACAACTTTATCTTTTAACCAGAATATCTGTTTCAGTGATTTCCATAAGCACATAAATTATGATCTTCAGAGCCTTCAGTATTTCTTTCGGTACTTTATTAAGTGTTATTGCAGAAACCATTTATGAAGTGAATGATTCAACTTTTAATCTTCTGAACATTAAAGTGTATTCGACTGAGTTTCCTTTTCCAAATAATCTGAAATAACAAAAAGAAACTAAGCTCATTACATGAAAAAGTGACAAGCGCTTTGCTCTCAGCCTGGCAAGTTGCCTTACTCACTTCAAAGGATGATAAACTAATTGTTTCCAGAGTTTATAAGTAATTAAGCTATTATTCGGAGAATTTATGAAACAGTTTTATTTACGATAGAATTTTCTAGTTAGAATAGCCGAAGACAAGTCTTCAAAAATACCAAGATTTTAATAGTTGAAAATTTGCCCTTATTGTTAATAATGAAAGCTATTTTTATTTTTAAAAGCATTAAAAAATGTAAATAAGTATAGTTTTTGTCCAGAGTATGTGCTAGGTGGAGGTCATTATGTATAATTAATGCTGAAAGGAAAATGAACATGTAATGGCTTCCAAAGATTAAAACATCTGTAACTACCAAGTTAAGTTTTAAAAGGTTAATGTTAAAAATCATTCAGCTCGATTCATCTAAGTGTGTCAAGTAGGAAAATATATATCTAGTGTCTTTTTACAATTCCATATAGAAAGTTTACGAAGAAAACTTTAAAAATCTTTTCAAATATATTAAATTCAAACAAACTTTTTTCTCTATTTCAATTCACATTTGTCATTTAAAAAATTAGTTTTGCCCTAAATGAAGAAATTTTCATTAAAGGAAAAAGTAAAACTTTAAAAATTTTTAATTTTTTAAAAATTATTTTAAAAATTTAAACAAAATGGATGGACCTTAGTTTAATAGACATATTATTTATATGTAACAATTTACTATTTTGATATATTTTTTCCATCAAGGTGGCATCAACTTGGTTTCTTACTTTTAGAAAAAGTCTTTTTCATTGTCACATGGCGCATTTGAAAACTAATGGGATCTTCATTTTAGAAGAAAACATCTTTGAAAAAGAACAAGAAATAAATGTGAAAATCCAAGTAAATGACTATAAAATCTCACATAAAGTAAAATAAATTTTCTGGAAGTCTTTTGCAAAAAAATTAAATTGTGAGCTGGTTCAATACCCACTCCCTTCACTACAAAAAGTCCGAGTTGGCTATAACAATCATTAGAAGGGGTGGAATCTCAGACTAGCAAAAAATATATAAGACATAGACACTTGTTTCAAGTAAAATTCCTCTAAAGCAAAAGTCTGGGGTTTACTGGAAATTAAATACAAACTCTTCTGTGTGATTTAGACCTGTCATTGTGTCACAATGTCTGATTCGATATTTGCTGTAATACATTTTCTTTATTTTAATAGACTAGCATTACCTTATTAAAAAACAAAAACAAAAGTACCCTAGTTAGTAGCATTGCAAACCCAATTGTCTAACACCATGCCATGATTGACCTTTTGGACACCAGGCACACTTGGATTCACTTTAGGACACTTTGCTGTCTCAACTGACTTCATTACAGAAAGACAATGGTGAGTTTTTTGCAGCTGGTACCTGCAGTATGTCACACAACACACGGGCCATACCTTGCCAAGACAGCCACCACTGTGATTCACACCAGAGCGGGAAGTCAACTCTAAGCAAATTTTATAATAGGAAATATACTGTTACGATTAAGGGGGAATGAATTCTTTTTGCACATCCCTCCACAGTCTTAAGGAGACGATTATAAGCCTGTTTTCTGGTTTCCTTGCAGTAAAAATATTGCCATGTTAGGGGTGCTGCGATGACTTTAATGTTTAAGGATTTTATGGTACATTGAATTCAAGATGTCCATAAAAATACAGTCCAGATAGAGACATACTGTTGTACCACACTTATGCCCAAGTTGAAAAGGATTCTCCAGTGGAGAGTGGCGGTGGGGTGCGATGGGGATGGCACTAAATCAGCGACCAAATTTCCAGGTACTTTGATTAATAATCCTGACTCTACAGCTAGAACATCATGTCTTTTATCTTAAATGGATCTTTTGCCTGGTCTCTAAATGATATTACTATATTTCTGCTTTGTAAATCACTTTGCATTGCAAAATGTGGTAAGGAATTGCTTTAAATTATATTGAATATAATAATAAAGTTCCTCTCTCAAAAAGCTCCAGATTTTTTCTGGAGGAGTCGTGATTCCTAAGGGAATAGTCCTCTGTCCTCAAAGTTGTGAAGGTCTCTTAGAATCCTGAGATGCTTTCCTTTGATTTTCCCTGCTTGGCCACCAGACAGTGCCTTATTGTTCCAAAGCAGTTGCTAGGGTAATTAATACCTGTACTGATTAAGTTGCTTCAATGAAATAAAAGGTGACTTTTCCACCAGTGACAGGACTGTGATCCAGCGGTCTGAAAAACAACATGCCGTACTCCAAAGAGAAGAAGGAAACCCAACTACTAGCATGCCTTCCCCTTTGATGAAAAAATTCACAGTATGAAAAAAAATCCACATTTTTACTATCTTTCACTGGAATCCTGTGTTATTCTATTCCGGGTCTTGCCTTAAATCTTTGTATATTTCTAGCATATTACATGGAATCCTTTAAAAGACCGAAAAAACTCTGTGTGTGCACGCATGTGCACGTGTGTGTTTTAAAATCTTGAGCACCTAATGTTCCCTAAGCTGTGAGCAGGACATGGGGGGTGCTGAGATTAACAGGACACTGTCTCTGCCCTCAAGAGCTCAGCCAGGGGTGGAGCTGATAAGAAAACCACAGTCCCAACCCATAGCAGTATACACAGGTGCTGTGGAGACACAAAAGTTAAACCAGCAATCTGGAGGAAGAGAGCCCCTGAGAGCCTTTGTGGTGGGCTCAAGGCAGGAGGAATAGAGATGAGGAAATGTTTTTTTTTTTTTAGGAAATGTTTCTTTTTATATCCAAGTTCAGCCAGGAAAACAGAAGCCACTCTGAGTATTATATATAAGGGAAAGAATTGACCATAGTGAATTGTTTACACAGGGGACAGGAGGGGCTTCGAAGGCAACCAGAGTTGAGCAATCTCAGAAGGCTGTTACCCCAGGTAGACCAGATGGACAGAGGAGGCAGGTATCAGACAAAAGGGGTCAGTCACCTCGCAGAAGATGTAACAGGGCAACGTGTCTAGTGGAGCTGGAGCTATGGAGAAGATAAGCGAGAGAGAAGTATTCTGCAGTCTTGTCTTTCTCATCCATCACCAGGACCCCCTTTTAGCTAAATCCAGCAAGAAACCAGCTGATGCAGAACCTGGGAAACACCAGATCAGCCCTCCTACAGTACAGAGCAGGGCAAGGAAGAGCTTTGATTGCAAACTGTACCAGGAGCAGCACAGCTTCTAGGCAGATGTGACCCTCCAGTGGTCTTTTCTTTTACCAAGTGAAAAGTGTTATTGTTAATTTCTGAATAGACTAGTTTGAGAATGTTGAAGGAGGAGAAGGGTATTCCAGGCAAGGGCACTGGGTTGGGAGAGAAAGTGGCTTACTTAGAAAATGACAAGTTTGCCACTGTGGCTGGAGCAGAGAAGCAGGAGGAGATATCGTAGGACATAAGTTGAAAATCACAGGGCTTCTCTGGTGGCGCAGTGGTTGAGCGTCCGCCTGCCGATGCAGGGGACACGGGTTCGTGCCCCGGCCTGGGAAGATCCCACATGCCGCGGAGCGGCTGGGCCCGTGAGCCATGGCCGCTGAGCCTGTGCGTCCGGAGCCTGTGCTCCGCAACGGGAGAGGCCACAACAGTGAGAGGCCCGCGTACCACAAAAAAAAAGAAAAGAAAAAAAAGAGAAAATCGTAACAGCTAACGGTGTGAAATGACCAGTGGCTTCTGTAACAGCTCAACTTGTTAGCAAACATTAACCCCCAGAGGCCAGGATAAAACAGATTATAGGGACTAACACTGCAAAAATAGAGACATAGGTCTCCATACAGGTGCACTGGAGCCCATTGGCACATGGCATTCCTATAAAGAAACGCAGGCAGCCTTTTTGACTACCTTAATTTATACTGTTGTTTGAATCAGCCACAAAGCCAGTGGGGACATCGATCCAGTCATTTTCGTGAACAAATTAGAAATTGTTCACTAATCCCAAGGAGACATCCTTATAGCCACTTTGGTGTTCAGAGGGCTAAATCAAAGATTTTCTATACTCCCACATAGTAGGAATAACTTGATCTGTGACCTCACAGACGTCAAGCTCATGAATGATAGTCTGAAGGAGGTGGGGCTTGAGAAACCAGCCAGGAGGCTGTTGTGATAACAGTGGAGTCCAGGAGTGAAAGTGATGAATAAGAGAAGATATTTAGGAGACAGGAGGCTAGTATGGATGTAGGGGGTGGGGAATAAAGAGAAGATGAAAGAAAGGGCATGGTTTCTGGTTTGGAAATTTGGGCAGATTGTGGTTCCATTTGCTGGAGCAGTAACTTTAGAAGAAGGGGCATGTTGGAAAGAACAATGATAGCTTGGTTTTAGAAATTTTGAGTTTGAGAAACTTGTGGGTTATCAAGATAAGATGTTCATTCGGAAGATGAAGACATAGCCTTTTAGTAGAGAGAAGTGGGCTAGAGATGAAAATTTGGGAGGAGCCATTGGAGTACATGAGATCATTCTGGATCTCTTTCAGGAAGTTTATGGTGAAGGAAAGGCTTGGAGTAGGGCTGTCAATAAAGGGGAACATGGTGGGGGGAGGATATCCGATTTTGAAGATGGGGAAGACTTGTGCATATTTGTATAATGAGGGGAAAGAGGAGGGAATGTTGAAATTGCAACAGAGAGGTGTTAAATATTGGGGACATCCATCATGAGTGTGGGAGCTCTGAATCAGCATTGGGGTATGCTAGCCTCTAAGACTGAAGGCAAGTGAAGGCTACAGATGTATGTCCAGGTAGGGGTTGGTGGAGGAAAAATTTAGGGGCAGTTCACACCTGATAACCTTAATTTTCTTTTTTGAGATATGGGTAGTCATTTGATGATGAGTGAGGGGTTAGGAGGGTAAAAAGGTTTTTGCAGCGAAAGTCCCATGTCCTGCCAGGGAACCCACTTAGTCCTGGACAAACCAGGAAGATTGGTCACCCTAAGGGTAGCAGAAAGGGAAAGACTTGAGAAGGTTAAATGTTAATATCGCAATGGAAAATGGGAGAGGAAGCTGGCCAGAAATGCAAAGCTTGCTTGTCAATGTCAAGGACAAAAAAGGAATTGGAGACCAAGGGGCAGCCTTTTGTGCATGGCTGTGTGATTTTCTTCAGCAATGTTTAAGCATTTTGAGTTGTTTTATATCAGGAGAGAGTGTGTTAACTCATCCACTTGTGTGTGGAGGACTTTTTTTTTTGGCTGCATTGGGTCTTAGTTGTGGCATGTGGGATCTTTCATTGCGGTGCATGGGCTCTTCATTGCGGCGCTGGCATCTCTCTAGTTGTGGCCCACGTGCTCAGTAGTTGCAGCACGTGGGCTTAGTTGCCCCATGGCATGTGGGATCTTAGTTCCCCGACAAGGGATTGAACCCACATCCCCTGAATTGGAAGGCGGATTCTTAACCACTGGACCACCAAGGAAGTCCCTGGAGGACTTTTTGCAACGCAAAGTCTACAGTGTCAGAGATCTCATTCTGGGGGCAGGAAAACAGTGAAAATCAGTGGCAAGGTCACCAGAAATAGAGTCGCCTGTTAGGTGGAAGATTTTTTTTTTTTTTTTTTCAAATACATACATAGTCACTCATGCTTTTCCTGTAGACTTTTAGGTGGAAGATTTTGCTGTCAGTGGTGTACAACATCACTCTTTCTTCATCATTGACGTATTCATGTCATGTTACGTAATTGACAAATATTAGAGTTACAACATTCCACAATATCCTGAGGCACCTGTGAGATATAGTCAAGTCTTCATTATACATCTTCTCTCTAGAAGAGTAACTTAGAGCAGTGGCTTGAGATGAGAAGCAGGGAGCTAAAGGCCCTCACCCAGCATGAACTCTTTTTTTTTGTTTGTTTGTTTTTGTGTTTGTTTTTTTGCGGTACGCGGGCCTCTCACTGTTGTGGCCTCTCCCGTTGCAGAGCACAGGCTCCGGACGCGCAGGCTCAGAGGCCATGGCTCACGGGCCCAGCCGCTCCGCGGCACGTGGGATCCTCCCAGACCGGGGCGCGAACCCGGTTCCCCTGCATCGGCAGGCGGACGCACAACCACTGCGCCACCAGGGAAGCCCCAGCATGAACTCTTGATGTCTAGTTGCAGGCTCTCTCCACACGCCCCGCAAAAGACATGCCACAGGAATATTTTGCCTTTGTCATTGACTAAATTATATACTTTTCTACCTGGTAGTATTTTTACCTTTGTTGGTTATAGAAACAAAGATAAAGGTAACCCTGTGGTTGTCTAGCTGGTAACAGGGCAAACGAGGCAATCAACTCCAATGAGTTGATTCAAGTAAATATCTGGAGTATTGCCTTTTCTTTTTAGGAAAAATGAAATTGGATAGCTTTCAAGTAGGTAAAGAGATGTTTTCTCTAAATTTTGCTCTATTATTAGAACAAACCAGTACCTCTATACTTACAGTGGGGGGCAGAAATAGGGTACAAGGTTAACCCTGCCAACATGAGTCTGGTGAAAATCTGAAACTCGGTTTGGCTTGGGGAAGGTGTTCAAATACCATCCGAAATTTGTTGCAGCTTGGCTCAAAGACTCTCCATAAATGGGCTGAGGATTCAGGCAATAGGAATGTTATGGGCCACCCAAATTCATATGCTAGAGCCCTAACTAGGGGTTGCTTAGTCCCTCAAAATGTGACTGCATTTGGAGATAGGGCCTTTAAAAAGATAATTAAGGTTAAATGAGATCATATGGATGGGCCTTAACCCGATATGACTGGCGTCCTAAAAATAAGAAGACATTTGTACACAAAAAGAGACACCAGGAATGCACATGCACAGAGAGAAAAGCCATGTGAAGACACAGGGAGAAGGCAGCCATCTGCAAGCCCAGAGAGGCCTCAGAAGAAATCAAAGCCAACAGTAGTTTGATTTTGGACCATCAGAACTGAGGAAATAAATTTCTGTTGTTTTTCCACCACCCGTCTGTGGTTTTTGTTACAGCAGCCCTAGCAAACTAATACCGAGAGAAACTTAAGAGTTTGGATCCCTCAACAATCTGAGAAATAGTAACCACATCAGCTGTTCTTTTTTTTTTTTTTTCTTTTAGGTTTGGTCTTTTTTCTTTTTTTTTTTTTTTAAATATTTATTTATTTATTTGGCTGCACCGGGTCTTTGTCGCGGCACACGAGATCTTTAGTTGTGGCATGCGGGATCTAGTTCCCTGACCAGGAATCGAACCCAGGCGCCCTGTATTGGAAATGCAGAGTCTTAACCACTGGACCACTAAGGAAGTCCCAGTTGCTCATTTTTAATATATAAATGAACCCAGGATATGTCTGCTAAGAAAACCCTGAATTTACCTCCACTTTATTTATGTATCAAATACTTTTGCAGTGCTTACTATGGGAGGAGACTTCATCACTCTTCTCTGCTCCTGGACTTTCCTGAACCTCCTTCACCTCCTAGTGCATCCAGATCTGCATAAACTCTATTGGAATCATTTTTAAAATACAGTATGTTTCAAATGATACTGCTGCATTTTTATGAAGTTTGATTATGGAGTTTGCAGGCAGCGTTTTCATTATGTTTAGTAGGAATTAAACCTGCATCTGAGCACAAAGGTTAAGTCAATGATTTTACTCCCTTTATTAACTGTGAAATTTAGGCCAGTCATCCTATCTGGTTAATTCTCTTTAGTATTTCGAATATCTCAGGTTGATTCTAATGTTTGGCACTTTTAATTAAAAATGATTTTCTCAAATCCTCCTAGGCACATGATGTTGACAGGAGAATCTCCATGGCATCAAGTTGTGTTTCTGTGAATAATATGTTGATATCGGATTCTACTGAAAACAGATCTGACTTTGTCTTGTGAACCTATTTGTAGCTGTTGACTTAGAATAATCTATGCTGATTTGTAAAGTCTGCTTTAGAGAAACCATGACAGGTGAGGTACTGAAGCTGCTGTGAACAGCAGGATGTTCGTTAAATGTTTGCCTACGTGAGTTTTCCTGGTGTTTGTTCTTGGGAATAATACGGGTAATTGGGAGCTGGGAAATCTTATGAGAACGAATCCTAGCATCCTCATTTCCCTATTGTATGACTTTGGTGACATCAATCATAGTGAGCGCCAGTTTATTCACCTGTAAAATAGGGATGAATTCTACCTTCCAAGCCTACCTTACAGATGTCTGTGGGAATGAAATTAAACAATGAATGTCTCTGTGGTGCTTTTTATTTATTTATCATTTTATGGTGGTACTTTTCCAAACTTGCTATACACATTTAAATCTCATCGTTATTACCGCAGTTGCTACTAAATGGTTTAACTCCATGACCCTTTTACTTTGCTTTCTCACATTCTAAATGAAGTAGCACCTGGGCTCCTTTCAGGGATGAAAGTCATAGTAGACATGAGGATCTCCTGTTTGATCCGGGTTCCCAGAAGGACTTAGTGTTCCATCATATTTCAGGAAGTGTCTATTGAAGCTTGATGTTGACTT
Source organism: Physeter macrocephalus (assembly GCF_002837175.3). NCBI lineage: Eukaryota > Metazoa > Chordata > Mammalia > Artiodactyla > Physeteridae > Physeter > Physeter macrocephalus. The sequence continues at coordinate 81,406,202 of NC_041225.1, forward strand.
TTGTTTTCAACCTTACATTAGGTAGTGATTTTTTTCTACTTATTTCCCCAAGATTTAAATTTTTATAGCCAGTCAAAGATATAAATGTTGCCTCAAATGGAAATCTTCCAGAACCTAATGTCAAGTTCATGCAATGTGTGGGAATGTGTCTTCTCAGAGGGTGGTAAGAATAGCTCCTTCCCTCTGGCTGCCTTTCTGAAAGCTTGTCCAGTTTCTAGGGTTTCTGATTCCAGCTGTGCTGTAGAACATGTTTTCAGAATAGAAGAAATGATGAACAGAAACCTCCATCACTCTGTATTAGCAAAGTGCATTAAGAGAATGCAGCAGGTAGCTCTTACTTGCTGTATTGGGACATCAGTGAATGTCCAATAAGTGTCATTTAATTCCCATAAAATGCTGCTTTTGAACCCAAATTATAATCTGGAGATTGAGCCAAACCATCCAGAGTTTTCACCCAGACTATCAGGAATGTGGGTGAACTGGAATGCAGTATAGGGGGGAGGGTATTGAGTTAGCATTGTTGTCATCGCTGGAGTTGGAGGATGGGCATCAATTTAGGTGGGCTTAAAATGTTAAAACCTTTTTATTATGGAAAAATTTCAAACATACACAAAAGTAGAGAGACTGGGACAAGAGATCCCCATGTATCTATCACCCAAATTCAAGAATTAGAATGATCGACATTTTGTTACTTTTTAAAATCTGTTTCCCTCCTTATTTATTTATTTACTTACTTATTTATATTACAGTATATATTGGAGTATTGATTTACAATGTTGTGTTAGTTTCAGGTGTACAACAGCAAAGTGAATCAGTTATACATATACATATATCCCCTCTTTTTTAGATTCTTTTCCCAGATAGGTTATTACAGAGAATTGAGTAGAGTTCCCTGTGCTATACAGTAGGTCTTTATTAGTTATCTATTTTATATATAGTAGTGTGTCTATGTCAATCCCAATCTCCTAATTTATCCCTCCCTGTTTCCCTCCTTTTTTCACTGTCTCTTTTATTCTGGAATATCGTACATCAAACCCTAGATACCAGTTCTTCTCACTTTCATATACTTTAGAATGTATCTTAACTAATAATGATTTTGTTCTGCTGTAGTTTTAATTTAAAATTTTTTTTAAAAATAACTTTTCATTTTGATATAATTTTAAACTTATAGAAAAGTTGCAAGAATAATACAAACAACTCCTGTAATCCTTTAATCCTTTACCCAGATATCACTAATTGTATACATTTTGACTTTTGCTTTATCATTCTCTCTCTTTCTCTTTCATATAACATATAATTTTTTCCTGAACCTTCTGAGATTGAGTTGGTGACATGCCCGCTTTTACTACTAAATACTTTAGTGGGTATGTTCTAAGAACAGGACATTTTCATACATAAATACAGACAAATTATTGAAATCAGGAAATTGAACATTGATGCAATACTGTTATCTAATCCACAGTCCATATTCAAATTTCATCAATTGCCAAAACAATGTCCTTTATATATATTTTTTCCTGACTTAGAATCTAATCCGGGATCATACATGACATTTTACTTGTCATCTTTCTTTAGTGGCCTTAAATCTGGAGTAAACAGTTTCTCAATCTTTCTTGGTCTTTCTTGACCTTGACATTTTTGAAGAGTACAGACCAGTTATTTCATGGAATGTGCCTCAGTTGAGGTTTGCATGATGTTTCCTTACGATTGTACTCAGGTTATGCATGTTTGGTAAGAGCACCACAGAAGAGATGAGATGCCCTCAGTCCACAGCATCAGCTGGCACGTGATGTCTGTTTGTTCCAGTACTGGTGACATTAACTTTGTTCAGTTGATTAAGGTGTTGTCTGCCAAGTGAGAGATTGAGATTATTGTGTAACTATCTTCTTCCTCATCAAACCTTTATTCACTGGTTTTCACATCCACTGATGGTCTTCTAACTCCAACATTTTAATATATTTATCAGTAGGCATTCTATTGTAAAAAAAAAAAAGCTTTCCATTTTTCCTCCTTTATTTATCCATTTACTTATTTCTATCCGTATGGACTGATGGATTCTTGGTTTATTTAATGGGTTCTGCTTCAATAGTACATTATTTATTTTTATGCTATTGTTTCTCAGATAGGATCATTGGGAGCCGCTCTCACTGCCTCCTGTCTTTCTGATGGCCCCTAAAGGAAGCTTAACTTGGTACCTTCCATGTTGAAGTGGAGACTGAGGTTGGCAGTCACATTCCCTTGCACAGTATCTAGTAGCCACAGGAACAATAGACTTTCCATCCAAATCCTCCAGGTTTCCAGCACATCCCTGGAGGGAGTCGGTATGGTCAGCTGAGGAGATGTAAGTGCACCCAGGAAAAAAACCTGTGTTAGCCTCTTATTTTGCACCCAAATAGTGGCTTTCACAGCAAGAGTTCCCCACTAAAAAGTCAAGCAACGGGTTTCCTAATTTCTGGCTTCTGTCTAAAACAGGTTTCTTGAGCCAGTTAATTGAACATAAATTACAATTGACCTTGGAGGGATTAACTTGCATTGTGGGGGTCATCTCAGCTGTATAGCTATTTGGGTGCTTTCTGACTGCCTGAGCTTTTATGTAGTTTTCAGCTAAGTTAGAGAGGAAAATGTACCACTCAGGGACATTACAGGAATTGTTGACCTTCTCCGGTCAGTTTGAGGTCAAGGAATTAATGTAGAGAATTACCAGAAGATCTATAAATACACAGGTTTCTTACATGAGAGGTATCGTTAAAAAATACTGTTCATTTTACTTAACTGTTTCAGATCCATGTGTAATATTTGAATGGCAGTCGTATAAAGGAAATTTTGCTGTGGGGCAAAATAAAAATAACATTTAAATTAAAATTTTAAAACCTACACTAGCAGTAGCTTTTCTAAAGTTCCATAGTGATTTAGTCATTCTGACATTGAAAATATATTAGATGATAGACCCTATATTGAAAAGAAGACTTACTCATGTCAGAGGCTGAACACATTCTTTTGAGGTCATTTCAGTGCTGAAAGTAATTGTATCCTGTGTTCTAAATTTTTCTCTGCCTCTTTGGTGTCTCAAGAGGTTGAATTAGAAATTGGCATGCCAGCTTCTTCCTGGTGAGTGAGTGGAGACAGTATGACCTTTGGAAATACAGACCTGAGACCAAGTAATGCCACTGTCATTGATTTGTTCTCTATCTTTCACGAGTTCTTTTGTCATTCCAAGCATCAGTTCCCTCATCTGTAAAGAAAGGTTTACAACTTGTAGGATCAATGCAAGGAATAAAAGCTATAGAAAACTTTATGATAAAGTATAGCGCCTGGCATAGAGGAGGCCCCCAATGAATGTGACTTCTCTTCCATCCCACTCTTGTTTCTAACAACATAACAATCACCGTCATTCATTCATTGTTTACCATGTGCCAGGCTATGACCTCAGTGCTTTATGTGCACTACTCATGAGAGAGGAATTATTATTTCCAATTTACAGATGAGAAAACTGAGACCTAGAAAGGTTAAGGGCTCTTGACCAAGTGTTGATGCTGGGGTTTCAAGTTTGATGCTGGAGCCCAAGGTCTTAATCATTATGCTCTTCTGTCTCTCATAAATATGACTCTGAGACCACGCACTTTTCATAGAGTTGGAGTAGTAACTCATGGGTTTACACAATATTATTACATGAATACAGTTGAGAGTCCTAAGTGGTAGGAAGGGAGAATTAACCTGGGCTAGAAACAGAAATAAGAGTGCAGAAGAAAAGTAGGGAAAGGTGAGAGAGATACACACTACACATACAAGGTGAACAACGTCCTCTATGTCTCTGGAACGCTGGGTTGCTTATCTTGTTCTAAATCAGAGATTAAAAACATGCATGATCATAGTCCTAATAGCTGCTGTTTATTGAGCATATGTGATTTATGGAATTCCCAATTTAATGTTACAGCAACCCTTTGAGGCATGTTTATTCGCTTATTTGGAGGAAAAGAAACCAAGAATCAGGGCATGTAGAGAGTCATGCAGACCGCCCATTCCAAACCGGATCTGTGTGGAGTCCTATCACTCCTCTCTACTGTGCTTAGCATAAATATCAACAAATTCCCTGGGTGCCTGGCACTGCCATGGCCTAATTCTCACCTCTATAATGTCTCCAATGAGCTGAAAGACTTGGCAACAGATGCACAATTTCTTTTCCTGCTTGGAAGTTGGTTTTTACCAGACTCTAGTGAAGTCCAGCCTCTAAGACTTAGCACTCCACCTATCACCACCCATATTCCACAGTTTGGCATTAGGGATAGCCTTCGACAGCAAACCTCTTTCCCCTTCTGAGGGAAAAAAAAGTGTATTCTTGGAATAGTCCTCTAAAAATATTTCACACCGTAGACATTTAAGCATTCCCATAGCAGAGGCTGATTCTTGTCTACCCCAATATCCAGTACCCTTTCCTCCTTAAGAAGAGAACTTGAATTTTAGGCAGACCCATTGCCACCTAGAGTTAGAGATGGTTCCCAGCCTCTCTTGTAACTAACTGTGGTCATGTGACTGAGCTCTGGCCAAAGAGAAGAAACGCTCTGTGGGGTTCTGGGAAAGCTGCTCAGAGAAGTTGACTCAGCCAGGAGGAAACCCTTTTGCCCTTCTGTTATTCCTACTTTGTTAGAGGAGCAACTGGGAAGTGATAGATAAAGTTCTAGCAACTATCTGTAACCATGAAGTTGACCTTGAGGATAGAAACCTCTTGGTAGGATCATAGAGCAAAAGATAGACACTTGGGTCATTGATGACAGCTTGGAGTCACTTTACTACTTCTAAGTTGCTTACCTCTATTTTTACATGAGAAGGAAACTTTTGCCCTTCCGTCCTTCCTTCCGTCCTTCCTTCCTTCCTTCCTTCCCTTCTTTTTTGTTTGTCACTGTTATTTTGAGTTTTTCTATTACATGCAACCAAGTAATTCTAATTACAGTTGCCAAAAATATGTTTGGCTTCCTCTGGGCACATATAGATGTCTGGGAGAGCCTGCAAAGCTTTGAGCCTACTGGCTCAGTATTTAGTTGAGTGTGATTTAACTGACAAATTTTTAAGGTGCCATGGAAATATGCAAGTTGAATATTTTGGACCTTTATATACTTCAACATTTAGCAGTTAAAACATATTAACATAGTGTTTCCCCCCTTCTTACTGTTTAATTCAAAGAAGGATGCATTTGGAAGAAATTAGGGTCTTGCTCCTCCAAGGCTAGTCCTATCAAGTCCATTAAAGACTGTACAACATTTGAGATCATGCCACAAGCAGATTTGGAATGGGTACGATGTTTCTGTGATAAAAATTGTTGCATCAAACAAAACTCAAAATTCACTCCAGGTGGTATTTCCCCACCCCACCCCCTATTTTTATTTTATTTTATTTTATATTTTCCCCCATTTTTATTTTAACATCAAGCACAAAAGTGACACAAAATATTTCTGCTCTCCTGATACACTGAACTTTGGGCATAGGTGGAAGGTGAATTAGAAAGGCATAGTTTTGTACTTGAGTACCTAGATTGGTGGAAATGAGTTTTCCACTTAAATTCGACTCATTTCAAGTCAGCCAAATATCATAGTCTCCTGGTTACTGTATTTTAAATTATTTTTAACTTAGCAGAAGATACTGTTTTGGTGAAAATATTTTATGTATCTCTTTTGTTGACCTAAAGAGTTAAAAATAGACAAAAAAAATGAACCCCTGAACTTCACCCCCAAAGCCTTATAGAGAAAAACAGAATATTTAGAGGTTCTGGCAAAAGGAAGTGGAAATTTGAACAATCACCTCAATAATTCATCCAAAAATGTTTGAGAATGTTTATTCTGTTCTTAAATCTTTATTGTCTGGCCCTATCATAGGTTAGATTGACCTGGATTTTCTAGAAAAAAGCCTGAAATCTTCCCTTAACTTTGTCTTTGGGAACATGGTCTGTAAGTACCAAGTCATCACTATAGGTAACTATTTGTTGGAAAGACGCCATTGCACGACATTGCGTTAGCTTTAGAGTTACAAATGTATTCTCCTGTGAGTTAAAAGGGGATTGTAATGGACTCATAAGATTGTACAATTTCAATACTTGCAAGAAATTTAGATATGATCTATTTCAATCCTCTACCCCTTCTCCCGCATCATTTTAAAGATGAGGAAACTGAGACCCAAAGATTTTTTTCAAAGTTTCACAGCTTGTACATAAATTCCACTGTTAAAGTCACAATATTTCATACTTCTTGTTTATTTTCTAAAATGGCCCAGTGGAGGAAAAAGAAGCTTTTGCCTATCAGTTTGAATTTGGTCCTAATTATGTTTGGCAGCATAATTTTCTTCCATAAAAATTTACAGAATAAGAGGATTATAACATCAAAACCTTCCAAGAGTGAATTCACTTAACCTTGTTGAAAGGTACTGATATTATATACCTACGAGAGACATGGGCTAAGTGAAAAGACTTTATCTTAAGTGATAGCAACACCCCAAGCCATGCAGAAAAAACAGAAATGGAAAACTGCATATTGATTCTAAAGCAAATCAGTTGAAGTACCTTCTACGGACATATAGTCAGGTAATAAAACTCAAGAAAATAATGTATGCTCTTTTCTGTTTTCAAAGGAACTAGGAAATCTCCTTTAAACTTTGCATGTGGTATGGAGATGCACAAAAGTCCCAAACATTTGTTAGTAATAAATTGGCTGATGTATCTATAGGTTTAAATCTTTTATTGGTTACTGATTAACTTAACTGCTCTGCCTGACAAAACTTCATAATAAATAAGCCAACCAGTGAGTGCTTCGCAATCAAACCAACTTTGTTTAAAGGACTATCACTAAAACATGATTTACGCGCTAATGAATTTTGCAATCAGCATGTGGTGATGTACAAGTTCCAACATGAATCTAAAATGTACAGATCCGAAGACACTGAAGTTATTAAAAAAATCACACCACAATGCAACTAATTTTAATTAAAGAGAAATATATCACATTCATACTTAGCAGTGACATTATGGCATATGAGGAGGATAACTCAGAGTTACTTTCTGAACACATCCTAACAAAACATGGCTATTGTTGCTTTGAAGGTTAATGATTCCTTTTCGAGATCAAATTACTTGCTACACTGACTCAAATCAAGAAAAAAAAACCCAAATAAGAAACTATATTTATATGTACATGTAAGCCATGTAAATAGATAAGGTGATTGATGATGGTATGTCAGTAAGAAAAGTTGCTGCAGATCTTTTTTTTTTTCCCACCTTGACCAAATTCTTCTTAGAAAGCCTGTATAAATCACTGGTTTTTTCTGCCTCTCTTTCAATTAATTAAATTGTTGACAGCGAAATTGTAACAAAGTAGCTTTAGTATAAAAATGATTCCCAGCTCTTTCTATATGAAACTTAAAAAAAAAAATCTTGAAGAACTTAAGTTTTAAACATCTGTCTGGACAGATGTCAAAATGCAGAGTGTTACACCATTATGCTGTGTAAGTTATCTGACACTGTGTTATTACTCTCCAATTAAATATTCACAGTGAGATTTTATGATCTTTTAAAAAAATTTTATTAATTTTATTTATTTTTTAATTTTTGGCTGTGTTAGGTCTTCATTGCTGCGCGCGGGCGTTCTCTGCTTGCGGTGAGCGGGGGCTACTCTTCGTTGCGGTGCGAAGGCTTCTCATTGCGGTGGCTTCTCTTGTTGCGGAGCACGGGCTCTAGGCGCGCGGGCTTCAGTAGTTGTGGCACGTGGGCTCAGTAGTTGTGGCTCGCAGGCTCTAGAGCGCCTGCTCAGTAGTTGTGGCGCACGGGCTTAGTTGCTCCACAGCATGTGGCATCTTCCCCGACCAGGGCTCGAACCTGTGTCCCCTGCATTGGCAGGCGGATTCTTAACCACTGCACCACCAGGGAAGCCCTGTGATCTTTTGAAAAGAAAACTTCCATGAGAGAATAAGCTCATCTTGCACAACATAATAAGCACTTTAAATGAATGAATCCCAGAGTAAACAATGAAAAATAACTTTCTGTGCTAGTTTTTACATCTTATTTCAGTTACCTAGGATTTTTCTATCGGGATTTAAAAAATCATTCAATGGTATGCAATGGGTGTGATTTTATTAAAAATTATAGTATTAATTTTGAATATTTCTCTGGAAAGAGAATTTTATTGAAAATCTTACATATAAATAGTGGAGACAATTACATCTGGAAATAAAATATGGCCCTGCTGAATCCTACTTGTTGTGGAATATATATTATAGTACAATAAACAATATTTTTCAAAAAATGAAAGACAAAAACTATCATGATATGATAAACGTAACAGTAATTTAGTAAGTAAGACTTTCTTGAAAGGAATACTTAGACCCAGACACTGAGATGCTGGGATGTTATTTCATTCTCTGTTCTCCCCCTACTCCACATCCCGCAGCTTAGATTCAGTTAGTGTGCTTGATGAATATGTTCACATTAGAATTATAACTGCCTGAAAAAAAAGTTTTTAATGGTTTTAAAGTGATTAAGGGAGCAAAACCCCTCTGCTCTCCTTAAAATTTACTAGCCCCCTTTACACTAAATACATCACACAAAAACCACAATTTCCTTATATGCTAGGAAGAATTCTTCAACAAAACACTGTAATTCTGTGCCAAAGAGACTAACAATAGCATGAGCATCTCGCTGTTTACTTAATGAGATGTGAATGGAAGTGTGAAGGTGAAAAGACAGATTCTAGGTTAGAGGATGGCAAGGTGAGACCGATACTTTAGCACAAGGGAAAAACCCTTGGAAACGCCATGTCTGAAATAAACAGAAATCTTTCCTTTCTTCCTCCCTCCCTCCCTCCCTTCCTTCCTTCCTTCCTTCCTTTACTTCGGGAGTCCTCCCTGTCTGCCTTAAAAATTCTAAGGTGGATTAATTTACTCTCAAAACCATCAAATTTGATGTTGATAAACTGAAGTGGCTTAGCTTTGGAAAACATCAGCTTATGGTTTTATTTCCTTTGTAGCAAATGTTTAGTGATACCCTGGTCTCCAGGTTGCATGGCATAATCTACCTACAATCCATATCACCGCCCTTGTTTTCATCATTAAATGAAACTGAAGGAAATTGGTGCTGAGTTGTCAAGAAATCTCAGGGACAATGACATGTCATTGCCCCATTTCTCCTTCTAAATCCTTTGTACCTATTCATGAAGGCCGAATGAGATTATGTCTATGAACCCACTATGAACTGTAAAGCACAAACATGAGAACAGATGATGCCAATGGGGGATTAGGATGCTGCCCGACAATTTATTCATTTTTAGACCAGAAATCTGGTAGCAGCCTTCCATTTTCTGATTATTATATGGTCTTGAGTAATGTAATTTGCACCGATATAAACTATAGTTAGCCATTCACTGGGATTCTAAAGCATTCTCTTGTGATTCCTCTTCCACTATTGTCTAGAATCATTTAGCTAATACAAGAAAAAATGATTTTATTTACCTTATAAATTTTCCAATCCACGCTTCCCAGATTAATTAGAAAATTGCCCCAATCTCTCTTTGCCCTTCCCTGATATGTAGCACTCACAGAAAGAAGACGCTAACTTGATGCAGAAGCTGCTTAAAATCAGGCAAAATAAATCCTGTTCCAATCTTGTGCACATTAAATGATTGTCCCTGATCAAAATGGGAGTGGGGCTGACAAGGAGGAGAAGAAAGGAAGTTTGGAGATGGACTTCTCTCCCAGCCTCATTTCCAACCAGGTAAAAATGGAGTTCAAAAGGCCCAAATTCTCAGCAGATTTGCACAGCACAGTAATAGCCTTTATGCTTGGAAATTTATGGGCCATGGACAGTTTATAAGAAACGATGTAGTTCATCACAAAGCCAGACTGATGGAGCACATGGGGGCATTCTGCACAGGAAGTTGGGTTTTGGAATAATACTTACTTTGATATAGTTGTTTTGTTAGCTAAGTAAAACAGTAGGGAAGCCAATGGCCACTTAGGCTTCAAACATAAATATATATTTATAAGTCACCCAGCTGCCTAATTGAGAGTCTTAGTGTTTTCACTAAGTATATCTTCACCAGAAAGCAGTAAAAACAACAATATCGTCAACAAAACCCCAGTCTCCGTGTAGATTCATTTAATCAGTCTTTGATAGTTTGGAGATAATTAAATGATGTCTAAATGCTTCTGTCTTAAAGTCAAAGGGTGGGAAGATGGGTAGAAAGATGCTTTTTTTTTTTTTTGGTGAGGGCATGTTCTTTTGTATTTAAGGTGCAAAGACATAAGTGAAGCCTTAAGTTACACTCCAGGTCGCCGAGGGCTATTATCAGAGATTTGAAATTGTGGCTCTCAGGACTCCTGATGGGGAGAGTTGGGGAGATCAGAGGAGCAAGGGTTGGGTGTACAATTGTCTGGTGCTTTCAGGTTTCACAGAAGAAGGTTAAGCAGGAGGTGGCTTGTTAAATTTGAGCAGAGAACTGGAAAATAAGATTTCACACTCCTGAGATGGGGAAAGCTGGTGAGTTTGGAGTTTGTCTGGGAGATTTGAAAAAGGTCGGGTATGCTATAGTGTTTCTCAAATTGTATTTCAGTGCTTCTGAAATGAGAAAAAGTAGGTGCTACAAAGGGCCCACAGACACATGCGGTCAAGTCCTAGGTAAATGGGCATTTTCAAACTCAAATAATTATTTGGCATGTGGAAAGCAAATGCACAGCCTGTCTTTCTGCTTGGCTGGACTTCCTGGAATTCAGGCCGTACTAACGATATTTTGCTACTGTGTCTTCTCTTCAATCTTCTCTTTCTGTTCTCAAGCCCCTTTCTCCTTTTTATGGCCATGGCTTTCATGATTTCTCTTTTGCTTTGAGACCTTGAGCTGGAGTTGGACTGCAAGTGGCAGCAGGGGAGTCCAAGACATGGGTGCTAGTCTAAGTTCTGCTTCTTCATGTGACCTGACGACAGGACACTTGCCTTTCTTCCTGGAGGAAGCAGGGGGTGAGGTTCCTGAGGTCTCCCCTAGAGCTGACATTAGATGATCTTATACTTGGTCTTTTTTTCTTATTGAAGTATAGTTGATTTACAATGTCGTGTTAGTTTCAGATGTATAGCATAGTGATTCAGTTATACATCTATATGTATATATCTATTTTTCAGATTCTTTTCCCTTATAGGTTATTACAAACTATTGAGTATAGTTCCCTGTGCTATATAGTAGGTCCTTGTTAGTTACCTATTTTCTATATAGGAGTGTATATATGTTAATCCCAAACTCCTAATTTATACTCCCCCTTCCTCTTTGGTAACCATAAGTTTGTTTTCTATGTGTGTGGGTCTAGTTCTGTTTTGTAAATAAGCTCATTTGTATTTTTTTTAAGATTCCACATATAAGCGACATCATATGATCTTTTAGACTTGGCCTTGTTACTTCAATTCTCCCCTGCTCTTCTGGAACAGCTTTGACTCTTTCTCAACTGCTTTTTAGAAAAATTATTCATTACTGTTATTTGACCAGCCCTTTATAGCTAATTCTCTTTTCCAATTGTTTTTCTAATTTTTTTTTTCTTCTAGTTTTAGTTGTATTCTGCTTGCTCTTTCGTTCCCTTTTGTGAGACTAATTTTACTTTTGTATTCTTATATAATGTGCTGCCTCTTCATGTATTTATTATTTTCCCCTTTTCCTTGAGATTTGATCTTTTCTTGACTAATACAGCACTAGACACATTTTAACCCTTTATAAATATTTCTTGATTGATTGGTTTAATAAGACTCCTCGTGTTTCAGACCTCCCATCTCCTTGTTTTGGCTTTGGACTCTGGGCCATCTCCTGTGTTTTTGGAATTGTAGTTAAAGCCATCCTTCACCTCCTGTAATATGAACACAGTTGAAGATTGCAACTATGCAATCTCTAGTCTTAAATCCTCTATTCTTTGGGGGCTGACTTAAAGGATGACTCAGTCTCATTTCTCCTGCTCCCATCCAAAATGAACAGGAAACATAAAAGGCATTCAATATGTTAGATAGCAGTCAAACTTCTAACAGTTCGGTTGTGCTAGGAAAATTAAACCTTTCTGTGTCAGAAACTCCCAAGCACTTTCTTTTGGTTCCAACTTGCAAGAATATAAAATGAGAGGTTTCTCTACTAAGAGTTACAAATGTTCTGAAATAACAACTCACTGGAGAGATACAGATAAGAATCCTTACAAGTATAACCCCACATTAAATCCACATTTCCTTGTACCATAGAACATTAAAAGAATTTAATAGCTGGGAGAAAATGTTACTCATTGCCCATTATCTTGCTACTAATCCATGTATTTCTATGAAAATGTGATAAATTTTGTGCTATGCTAAGCACATTTTAGCATATGCTTAAAGGGATTATTTATTTTTTAAATTCAGGAAGGCAAACGATTGGTCTTTGTTAATTAACTTTTTATTAAATGGAACTCACAATAGAATAAAATAGAAAAAAGTTGTTTTTCCCTAACCAGTATTATTTAACTTACTCTAAGATACTCTGAGAGTCCTTGTATGTCTTGCAGTCTCTCCATACTTTGTTCACAGTTCCGCCATTTTGAAGTTCTTTCAAGGAGACATTGGATTTTGCTTTGAAAAGCCAAAAAGTTGGTTGTTACTAGTGGCTAATTCCAAGTAATGCCCTTGTCTTAAGAGACCTGATAAACAACAATCACAACTTTCTGATAAAGTAGGGGTTTTTGTAAGTTAATTTTGTAAAGGTTCATCATTGTATTTCTATAATGTATTTTTCAATCTCATTAGAAATAAATTTGACTTGCATAAAACTTCAGGAACACACATGCTTGTTGGAAATGTCATTGGTACGTTATGGCATCTGCAATATGTAAATTTTTGTTATCTATTCAATACTCATGATACTAGGATAAGTCCTGCTCAAAGAAACAAACATGTTATAATCTAAAAAGCTACAGACATTAAAAAATATGTGAATGATGGACACTGATGAACAGAACTGCCTAAAAACCCCAACTTTATAGAATTACCCTTTTAGACATATAAAACTAAATAAAAAGAACTGATCAGAATCTTTCTGAAAGTTTGCTGATGTATGTCAGTATATGTCAATGTTATAAAGTGCAAAATATAATTTTTCTCCTCCAATTTAGCAAACTATTATCCAGTTTTAAACAGTTTGATACCTATGATTTATACATTTGTTCATGAAGAGCTGTCACTTAGAACAATGAACTTCAAATGGTATGAAATTCTTTTTTAGAGACAGGAAGCTGAATGATGGTTACTTTTGCTCTAGGTAAAAGGGGATTATATTGTTCCTCAACTCATTTTTTGAGGAAGATCTATGTCCTGGCTCTTTTCCTTCCAATCAAGTTTGAAAGTATGATGACATTATAAGGTATTATTTTAAATAAATATTGTTTTTAATGTAGTAGTCTGTTCAACCTTGGCGTCTACAAGCATTCATTATGTTGTAGTATTTTAGAAGAACCTTTACAACCTTTGTTAACATGTATTCTAAAAGAAGTAGTATTAATGCTAACCCTGGATAAAGCTGGAAGTCTTAAAATGTGCCTTGTCCGCCAAAATGGGATTTGAATGTAGGGAATGCAAATGATTTTGGCATACACTTGGGCTCCATGTGAAAAAATATGGAAGAGTCAACTGGTGGAAATCAAACCACCATGACCAGGAGAAGGGTCTGAAGTTTCCCTTTCACATGGTGTGAAGACTTCCAGTCAACAAAATATCCTAAAATAAGTCACAAAATAGGTGAAACCCCTAGGATCCTACCAAGAGCAAATGAAAACTTCTCTGTTAATACATGTCCTTCACTCTGAGAATCCCCAATAAAGGAACTCCCATAGAGAATGACTTCATAATATGAAGGTAGGTGCCTCCTTGAAGAAGAATCAACAGCTATAACAAATAGGAGATCAATAGTTCTGCAATCAGACATTATAGAATAATCTAAACAAGACTATATATTCAATATGTTAATTGATTAGAGATAAAGAAGGAATAGAAATCACAAAGAAACCTCAGAAAATTATGGATAAAAAGAGCCATATTTGGAAAATAGCCAAATAGATGTTCTAGAAATGAAACAAAATCATTGAAAATTTACAAATCCAATGACTTATTATAAAGCTATGCTAATTTAAACGTTGATAAATAGAATGGTGAAACAGAATAGAGAAACCAGGAACGTACCCAAGCATGTATGGAGATTTGTTATTTGACAGAGGAGGCATTACAGATCAGGAGAAAAAGGATAGAGGATTCAGAAAGTGCCACTGTGTCCAACGATAGCCAAACAGAAGAAAGAAAGTTGTATCCTGACTTTAGACCAATCACAGAATCAAATCCATCTAATTTACTTAAAAGTAAAACCCTAAATTTCAAGCTTTTAGGGGAAATTATAGGCAAATATGTCAGGGTGCAAAAGAATTTCTTAAAATAGTCACTAAATAAAATTGTTAAGGAAGGATAGGACAGCTAGATATCCACATGCAAAAGAATGAAGTTGGACCTGTACCTCACATCATATAAAAAAATTAATTAAAAAATGAATCAGAGTCCTAAATATGAGAGTTAAAACTATAAAACTCTTAGAAGAAAAAAGTGTAAATCTTTATCACTTTGGAGATGGCTGTGGCTTCTTAGAAATGACATCAACGCACAAGGAACAAAGGAAACAGATAAATTGGACTTCATCAAAATTAAAAATGTTTGTGCTTCAAAGGACACTATCAAGAAAGTGGTAGAAAATATTTTCAAACATATATCTAATAAAGTACTAGTATCCAGAATATATAATAAATTCTTACATATAAACAATAAAAAGACAAATAGCCCAATTTTAAAAATAGGCAAAGGACTTGAATAGACATTTACCTAAAGAAGATATACAAATGACCAATAAGCACATGAAAAGATGCTCGACATCATTAGCCATCAGGAAAATGCAAATCTAAACCATAATAAGATACCATATCATTTCACACCCACTAGAATGGCTATAATAAAAAAGACTGACAGTTGGATGTTGGGGAGTATGTGGAAAAATTGGAACCCTCATAGCTAGCGAAATGTAAAATGCTGCAGCCCCTTTGAAAAAAAGTCTGGGAGTTCCTCAAAGCATAGAGTTTCCATTTGATCCAGTAATTCCATACCTAGGGACATGTCCAAGGTAACTGAAAACATATGTCCACCCAGAACTTTTTACACGGATATTCATAGCAGCATTTTTCATAATAACCCCAAAGTGGAAACAACTCGAATTCCCATCAATTGACTGAATGGATAAAGAAAATGTGGTATATCTGTACAATTGAATATTATTCAGCCATAAAAAGGAATGAAGTACTGATACATACTGTAACATGCATGAACCTTGAAAACATTATGCTTATGAAAAGAAGCCTAGTTACAAAATACCACATATTGCATGATTTCCAAGTACGGTACTTGAAACATCTAGAATAGGTAAATCCATAGAGACAGGAGTAGATTAGCGGTTGCCAAGGGCTGGGGAGTGGATAAAATGGGGAGTGATTGGTATTTCTTTTTGAGGTGATGAAATGCTCTGGAATTCAATAGTGGTGATGGTTGCACAACTTTGAATATACTAAAAACCACTGAATTCTACACTTTAAAAGGATGACTTTTGTTATGTGAATTGTATCTTAATTAAAAAAGAAAAATAATTAAGGAAAAGATTGATTAATTTGATATTAAAATTTGAAGCAATCCTGTAAACGATCATAGATAACTAGCTAAGACTCATTATTCAAAATATATAAATATCTCCCACAAATAAATAAGACAAAGGTAAAATTTCCACCAAATAATATGCATAAGCTAGGAACAGGAATTCACAGAAGAGGAAAACCAAATAACTAATACACACAAAATCATCATGATATGCAAATTAAAACAGTAATGAGGGCCTTTCCCATGTGTATTCAAGGATATGCTAATAGCAAAACTTCAAAAATATATATGTCCAACTAAGAAAGAATTGATGAATAAATTGCAGTATATCATGAAATGGAAGACCTGTTAAACAAGAACTATTAAAACCAATAAACTAGATACATGTATATAGGTAAGTAAATTTCAAAGTTATACTATTGAGTTGAAAAAGCAGTTCTTAAAAGAATTGAATGGAGAGAATTATAACATATATGTGATATTTAAAAATACACCACATGTAACTTGTTAAACAGCATAAGTGGGGACTTCTTTGGTGGCGCAGTGGTTAAGAATCCGCTTGCCAATGTAGGGGACACGGGTTCGGTCCTTGGTCCGGGAAGATCCCACATGCGGAGGAGCAACTAAGCCCAGGCGCCACAACTACTGAAGCCCGCACAGCTAGGGCCCTGCAACAAGAGAAGCCATAGCAATGAAAAGCCCGCGCACTGCAATGAAGAGTAGACCCCGCTCACCGCAATTAGAGAAAGCCTGTGTGCAGTAATGAAGACCCAATGCAGCCAAAAATAAATATTAAAAAATTAAACAGCATAAGTATATATATATTTATGTAGTAAGTGTAAACATCTAGACAGGGAGCATTCAAAGCACCTTCGGGATACTGGCTAAACCTGGGGAGGGAGGGTGGAAGTTAATGGATCAGGAATAAGGAAAAAAGGGGGCTTCCATTAAATCTATTGAATTTTATTTCTTTGAAAAAAGTCAGGAGGAGACATGGCATAATAAAAATAGTTGTTACGGGCTTCCCTGGCAGTGGTTAAGAATCCGCCACAACTACTGAGCCTATGTTCTAGAGCCTGTGAGTCACAACTACTGAGCCTGCGCTATAGAGCCCCTGCTCCACAATAAGAGAAGCCACCGCAATGAGAAGCCCGCGCACCGCAACGAAGAGTAACCCCGGCTCACCGCAACTAGAGAAAGCCCACGCACAGCAACGAAGACCCAATGCAACCAAAAAAAAAAGAAAAGAAAAAATAGTTGTTACATTTTGTTAATGGCTAAATATGCTGTTTTAACTATTATTCTCTTTATTATCAACATGACAGTTAAACATGGTGTCATGTTTATATTTATATAATAATAATGATGTAATAAGTTTTGTCACAGACTTACCCAATCTTTGCATTTTTTCCTTTGTTAAATTACCTGTTTAAATCCTTTGCCTGTATTTCTATTAATGTGTGCCTAATATTGGTTGAGAATTCTGTTTGGCTGTGAAAAACACAAACCTGGAAACAGTGGCTTAAACAAATTGGAGGTTTTCTTTTTTCTCGCAGAGTGGAGTCCACATGTCAGAAATCCAGGATGGGTACAGTGGCTTCATGATGCCAGTGGAGAAATGGCTTCCTTGTCTCTTCCCACCCAATCATCTTTAGCATGTTCTTGTCACCCTTGGGGTCCCGGGATGGCTGCTTTGCTTCCAGCATCTCTGTTTGAGGCAGGAAGGAGTGAAAAAGCAAAGGATAAAATGTATTTACTAGTTAGGACTGCTCTCACCCCCTGCTCACACATCCACATATTTTAAGGAGCCTTCTTGGAAGTCTCAACCAAAAACTTCCTCTTTTTTTTTTTTTTTTTTCCAGTGGCCAGAGGTAGGTCAGGTGATCACTTCTATTAAGGAATTCAGCAGCATTTGTTTAATGTTCCCCCAATCTGGGGTTCTGTAGACAGGAATAAGAGAATAGAAAGACAAATATCATATGATATCACATATATGCAGAATCTAAAAAAATGATACAAATGAACTTATTTACAAAACAGAAATAGACTCACAGAAATAGAAAACAAATTTATGGTTACTGAAGGGGAAAGGGGGCGAGGGATAAATTAGGAGTTTGAGATTAACATATACACACTACTACATATAAAATAGGTAAACAAGGACCTACTGTATAGCACAGGGAACTATATTCAATATCTTGTAACAACCTGTAATTGAAAGAATCTGAAAAGGAATATACATATACACTGAATCACCTTGCTGTACACTTGAAACTAACACAACACTGTAAAGTAACTATACTTCAATTTAAAAAAAAAGAGAATAGGTATTGAGAAAAAACTAGCAGGTCTTCACAGCTGACAAACAGTGATGATAATATGGTGATAATCATAAAATTTACTGCATGTGCTATAAGCCACGTCCATGAGCTTTGTACATTTCATCTTGTTTACTCTTCACTGCAAGTCTAAGAGTTAAGTACCCTTGTTAGCACCCATTTTAAAATGAGGAAACAGACTTGTGAAGGTGGAGTACCATGTTGAAGGTCATTCAGTGGTGGAAGAAGAACTTGAGTCCAGTCTGTCTGACTCCAAGGGCGTCTGGAACTATCCTGGTTTTAGCACTGCAAGTCCCAAGTCGCAGGACACATGTCAGTCCTGGAACAGTGAGGTCACCCACTGGAGCCCAAGCAGTACTAGGGCAGCAGTTCACTTAAAGTTTGTTAAATGGTTAATTTAATAAATATTGTTTATTATTTTTCATAAATGTTAAAGACTTGCAATATATTAAGGATACAGCCTTTCATAGTATATATATTTTTCTTTTGTCATTTTTACAACTCTTTTTGATATACAGATATTTTAAAGTTTTATGTGTCAAATCTATCTGTTTTCCTTTAAGGTTTCTTCCTTTGCTTTTATGTTAAGATATTCTTCCCTACCTTACACACCAAAAGTTATATTTTCTTCTGGTTCTTTTATAGTTTATATTGTAATTCAAAGCAAATTGGGGATATGCAGGAATGGGAAAGACTTCCATGCACATTTTCCAGGTTTGGGTGAGTGTTTCAGAACTGTAAGTGTGTATGTTTGAAATGTTCATCTCAGGAACTGATTTAAAATCCATAACTTAAGGGAATGAAACTCTTTCCAATGCATTCCCAATGTGCGGTGCACGTGTATCTGCTCTGCAATCGGCAATCATGTCAAAATGTGTCAGCTCATTTCATATTCTTTTTAACTATCCTTTGATTAAGGGAGTGCTTTATCAACTTATGTAAGCCTGCAGTCAAATCTACCTCAAATTATTAGCACCTGGTGAGAAATGTCCTTCCCATTCTAACCCCCAGTTCATCATGTCTTATTTGTAATTCACTTGATGATTCTGATATATCGTTATAAATACTATATGTGATTAAGTCTTTACACTGAAACTTCGTTCTTATAATAACGGCAGAAAATGTGGATTGCATACTGTGTTCTTGATACAGATGCATGGATCCAGACCAAGCAGGTGTGGTGCTAGCCTGAGATGATAAATCACCAGCCTCAAATGTCTTTACATTGGGAAACATGATATCATTAATGCTTTCCTTGCACCATTGGGTCCAACTTAGTTTTCTAGCCAATGGAATGGGAAAATATTTGTGAGTTCACTGTTATTGAACAGTGACAATAGGAACTATTTTATCAGAAAACAAAATTAATGTTCTAGTCCAGGCATTGGCAAATTTTTGGAAAGAGCCAGATGGTAAATATTTCAGGTTTTGCTGGTCATAGGATCTCAGTTGCAACTACTCCCCCTGCCTTTGTAACAGCCCTAGACAGAACATAAACAAATGGGTGTGGCTGTGTTCCAATCACGCTTTATTTACAAAAGTAGTTGGTTTGCATGATTTGGCCCCTGGGTTGTAGTTTTCCAACTGCTGTATAGTCAGACATTTCATTCCCTCACAACTGAGTATTTCTTATTTGAAAGGTGGATATTAGTGCTATCCTGGAATATATTGAACAAGTGCTCCTATTATTGGTACTTTAAGACTTTGACTTCAATGTCTTAAGGTTAAATTGGAAAACCCTTTGAAAATTCTTTGAAGAATCATGATGTAAACGTGGAGTTGTTTGTGAGGATAGTTTATATCAATCTTAAACAAAAAGTTAGTGTCCCAAAGCTTCTTTGATATTAGTGGCTTATAACTTTCTTCCTAAACAAAAATTTCTACCTTCTGCCAGAGAGCTGGACTCAGCACTTAATTCCAGTGGGGTCCAGGCTTCGATAGAGGGAAGCATATGGGTACCATACATTTGGTAGAGTCTGTCTCTATGTAATCACAAAAATTGAATACCTCCAGAGCTCTAAATTACAAATGTGGCTGGTCTGCTTTAATGCACAGTTTCTGTAATACATCACAAAGGTGGCAAATGCAAGACTCATCCTCAGTATCATTGCTTCATGCTTTAGTAAATCAGGATGACTGACTTTTTTGTTTTGGTAGATTCTCTCATGACCTGTGTGTCAATCGCTGATTTGTTATTAATCATATTTCCAAGCTAAATATAATTTTGGGGGGTAGATTTTATATATATATGTCAAAATATATGTATATTTTGAGGGGGTAGGTAATATACATATGCATGTATGTATACATATGTGTACATATATATTTAATATACACATATACATATTTTAAATATACATATATATATTCTTTAAAATCAGTCTTTTACAGACTCCCAAATATCCATGAATATTTATTCCTGCCAAATTTCAATGCTATCAGTGCTTAAAGGAGGCTGGATTTCATACTTCGAAAAATTTCCCAGTCTGTGATAGGTCTTTTGTTGTTGTTGTTCCTGTATTTTGTTTGTTTTTATACTCTTGGAAGGCACTTTGTTATTCTTTGGTGGTTGGCTTATTTTTGGAGACATTCCCAAAGTAACTGGAGATAATGTATAATGAGTAAGGTAGATGTTCAAGTTGGGGATGTATCTTTGTTCAAAAATAAGATGTAATGTTAAAGTAACGGGACTGATCTTTTTGTCATGTCATATGATATGCAGATTTAAGGAAATTTTTTGAATGTATTAAGCAGTGGAAACATTACTGAAATATGTCCTGTCTCCTCAGATTAAGTTTTGAAGGACAACTTTCATTTGGTTATGGAAACTAAGATCCATTAAAAAGTCTTACTACTCTATATTCATACCTTGTAAAAAATATGCCTCTTAGGAGGATAATTTGGATGAATACAAGGAGCTGTCAACAGGTTTGTAATGTGCGTCTCTTTCAAGAAATCTATGGATGCTTTGCTACTAATTTCCCAAACTCTCACCAGCCCAACCTGATGAGATTTAATGATAGGAGTTTCCCTCTTGAGTACCTTCTACTGTCCTTTGTGGGTAGTATTCTGGGAGTGACCAGTGAAGGGCAAGAAAAGTAATTCTTTATTTGTTTCATGATGGAGCCAAGTGTTGGAAGAGAAGAAGCTGGAGGCTCCTGGAGAGAATAGAGGCATAGTTAAGAGAGAGAGAGAGAGAGAGAGAGAGAGAGAGAGGAGAGAAGTATTCAAAGGGACAATACTTGGGATTCTTTTGATCTAAAATAGGTTTAACTTGAGGAAGATAAAGTCTGTGTTAACCATAGAAACAGAAGCAACCATGAATAAGTTTAAGTTGAGATGATGGAGCGTGTCTTTCTATTTCTCTCTCTTAAAATACTCATGGGGAATTCCCTCGTTGTCCAGTGGTTAAGACACGGGCTTTCACTGACAAGGGCCCGGGTTTGATCCCTGGTAGTGGAACTAAGATTCCTCAAGCTACTCAGTGTGGCCAAAAAATAAATAAATAAAACCTTAAAAAAATATATGCATGTGCCACATCTACCCCCCACAAACATTAAAATTTACTGTTCATTTTCTAATTGCAAAAGAAATACATACTTATGAGAAACACTTTTAAAACAAAGTAAAATGAAAAAAAAAACTACCCATCACCGATCACGCAGAGATATTAATGGTAAACTTGAATGTGTGTGTTTTCCCAATTATCTCCTTTTACCTCTTTCCTTCCTCCCCTTCTCTTTTTTTCTTCCTTTTTCACACTTCTATTGATTGCTTTTTTTTAAAAAAAGAGGATCTATCACATTAAATATGATGTTTCATAAATTGCCACGTCTTATAGCAATATATCTAAATATCTCCAACTATATCTCTTTGTCAGTGTGCGTTTTTCCCAACATAATTAAAAAAATAATTTTAGTTAGCTCTATTTTTTCCAGTTATAAATGCAATACATATGTATTGCAAAATAATTTAGACAATATACAAAAACAAAGGTCAAAATCATCTTTAATACTACTACCAAAAGTTGCTTATGTTTGTTCTATGGGTAGTAAACAATGTTCTTTACACACACACACACACACACACACACACACACACACACAGAGGTATATTCACACAGTCTTTTTTTTAGCCATGGCCGCTGAGCCTGCGCGTCCGGAGCCTGTGCTCCGCAACGGGAGAGGCCACAACAGTGAGAGGCCCGCGTACCGCAAAAAAAAAAAAAAAAAGTACTTAAACAGGTTTTCTTTACTGTAAGACTTCTCAACTCCTTTAATATGTTGAAGTGTATTATGGTGCTCATAAAAGGGAGGTAACGTGGAGTTTCTCAAACTTATTTGACCTGAGAATGTTTTATTCCAATAGAATTTTTCTTTCTTCAGAACACACATTAGTAAACAATGTTCTTTACACACACACACACACACACACACACACACACACACAGAGGTATATTCACACAGTTTTTTTTTTTTATTTTTTGCCTCTGAGCCCTTGTGGGATTTTTTTTTTTTTTTTATTCAAACAGAAAGTCACAAAAATAATCACCCTCATCAGTTCACTCAGTCCCATGTAATTAATTTTTTTATCTTGATCTTTTGTTAGCACTTTTATGAATTCATCAGTTTTCCATTAGAGTTCTGAAAATGCTTAGTCATTCAGTTCAGCAGTATAGGCAGTTACCAGAAACCTGTACTTGTCAGAGTCTTTTCCATGAATTCCTTGAAGATGAAACCCTTTTATAGGAACATATTTGCAAAAGCATCAGAGTACACCCAGAACTGTTTGTAAATGACAAGAGACTTAAAAATGACCACGGTTAAAGATTTGATGAAAGTTCATAATAATGCAATTGACAAGGAAATTTAGTTATTTCTGAGATATACATTTTAAAGTAATAACTAGAATTATGACATAACATTATACCAGAACATATAAGATTTTTAGAAATTTCATGTAATGTCTGAAAAATTTATATTAACATATTTCCATACAAATAACCCAAAGAAAGTTTAGTATTAGTTGTTTTTGTTTGTTTTTTTATACTGCAGGTTCTTATTAGTCATCAATTTTATACACATCAGTGTATACACGTCAATCCCAATCGCCCAGTGCAGCACACCAACCATCCCCACAGTCTTTATTTACTTGTTTCTAGGTGATTTTTTAAAATAATAGAAAAATGAACTTAATATATCATGGACATCTATTCACATCAATAAATGGGAATTCACGTCATCATTTTTAATGGCTGCAAAGTATGCAATTGTTTTTATGTACCCTATGTTTCTCAATAGCCTTTTACTGGTGTACATTTAGGTTGTTTCCATTTTTTTTACATTTATAGATTATGCTAAAATCAACGCCCTGTACATCTCTTTCTTGTAAACTTGCCCAATTATTTCCTCAGGATAAACTTCTAAAAAAAGAGATAATATAAGCCTTTTAATTGATCTGTATTGCAAGATTAGATTCTTTTTCCAGGAATATAACAGTTTTTCATTAAAAATAAGATAGGGGGGCTTCCCTGGTGGCGCAGTGGTTGAGAGTCCGCCTGCCGATGCAGGGGAC
>NC_041225.1:81429838-81437070 GCF_002837175.3 Physeter macrocephalus
GAGCCTGTGCTCCGCAACGGGAGAGGCCACAACAGCGAGAGGCCGGCGTACCGCAAAAAAAAAAAAAAAAAAATAGGATAAGGGTTTAGTTCAAGTGTGTACTCATAAAGGATGAACTAACAGGAGCAGAGAGGGCTATCAGAAATATGGTTTTTAAAATACTTGCAATTATTCACAAGACTAATATGCTTTTATAAAGGAGTAGTTATCAAAATGTTTTTTTCAGTATGGAAACTGAGAGCTTCCCTCCTTAAAAAAGCCAATTCCAAAAATGTTGCTCCAATCAATCCCTGGTAGAGAATCAAAAAGCTTAGGAGGAACACTACCTTCTGAGTTTTAAGTGAACAAGAAGTACATTTGAAATTCAGGTGGGACTTCCCTGGTGGTCCAGTGGTAAAGAATCCGCCTCCCAATGCAGGGGACGCGGGTTCAATTCCTAGTCGGGGAAATAAAATCCCACATGCTGCGGGGCAACTAAGCCCGCACACCTCAGAGAGCCTGCGTGCCGCTAACTACAGAGCACACACACACTGGAGCCGGCGCACCACAACTACAGAGCCCATGTGCTCTGGAGCCCCCAGGCCACAACTAGAGAGAAACCCGTGCGCTGCAACAAAGAGCCGGCGCGCTGCAATGAAAGAGCCCGCGCGCCACAACAAAAGAGGTCTTGAGTGTCGCAACTAAGACCCGACACAGCCAAAAAATAAAAATAAAATAAATAAATACATTAAAATAAAATAAAATATACTTTAAAAAATAAATTCAGGCTAAGGTAGAGAAATAGATCCCTAGTGTTTCTATAAGTGATCTGCCTCTTCTCGTTAGTTAAAACCTAAAATACTGTATCGGTGTTTTATTAGAATTATGACTCCATGCTACCAAAGGTCCCATAAGATATTTCATTGAAGTTTACATAAACTGGGGTCTTATCCTGCTTAGAATAAAAATTTGGAAAGCAAATTTGGTCAGATTTTCTCTGAATATTGGAGTCTGCATTGAAGCTTTTGAACAATTATATACAGGGCTGAGCAAAGGCTATTGTTTGCTTATGTGGTAGACTGAGATCAAGAATGTTAATGTTATCTCGAAGAAGACTTTTTAATTTATATCAAAATTGTATAAACAGGGTCACCAGGGCTAAATGGGATGTCAATGACCTGTGAAGATCAAAAGGTAAACAAAAGATCTTAAAATAAGCCTGTAACCTGAACACCTAGTGGGTTGTTGTATATTAAAAGGCAGTTGTTTACATAAAGAAAGGGAAAATTACTTAGTGCTAATTCTGTTTGTGACAAGGGCCTTCTTCCTCAATCCATCAGCAGGTGGTGGATGGGGCTTTCACTCTGCCTGTTTTGAAGGGCTGTGAAGAAAACCAACATAAGCTGTCCGCTAAGAAGCCTGCCCATTTCCTTTATGCGGCTGGTTAGCTTCAGGCTAAGTTCTTTCTTCAGGAGAGGTTTGTGGAGATAAGGGAGTAGCTGGGGCACCTGAGTAAGATTAAAGGAGTAAAATATGGTTGGCAGGAAGAGATGGGTAGATTCACTAAGGTACACGTTCAAGGATTTCTTTGAAGCCTAAACTTCCGTCTTCAAAAGTAATTTCAGCCGGATGGGGAACAAATGGGAACATGTCTTTGGGTGGATAACACACAGAGTTTGGGCTCAAGGGTGGAGGAATGATGAGTCCCCAAAAATGTCATGAAAAAGTACACTGAATTAAGAAAAAGAAAGTCGATTTTTGGTATGGGTTAATAGACACATAATTAGGGATCTGAAATGGAGGCAAATTAAAAACTCACTGGAGTAAACAGTTTTCTTATAAGAAACAAAAGATGAATCAGGCCTCCAAGCCAGCCAAGGTATGACTTCAGAGGCAGTAGAGTCTAGTGATTATGTACATGGCTCTGCGGTCACAATACTTAGAATTAGATCCAGGCTCTTCTAGTTACCCTGTGTGACCCAGGAGAAGTAATTTGACCTCTCTGTTCCTTTCCTTATCATTAAAATGAGAGTAATAATGGTAACTCCCTGCCAGGTTTGTTGTGAAGGTTAAATGAGTTACTACATGCAAAGCATTCAAACAGTGCTTGACATGCAGTCAGCGCTCAGTGAACGTTTACCATAAATTATAACATTTGAAGATGCACTAAGAAGGATAAGAATAGCCTAAAAGGTAACTTATTCTGCTGCCTGCCATTCCACTTGAGAGCTTAATTTACGTGGTTCTTAATGACTTTTTGATCTTTAAGAGTCACCTTTCAAAATGTAAATCATCCACAGGGTCTTACCCAAAGTCGTTCTCAGTACTTGAGCAGGGATTCATTGACCATTGATATTGCCCAGAGGGGTTAACAGTCCAGGGAAGAGGAAGAGGTGCTGGAGCAGTGGGAAAGCTTCTAAGACAAACTTAACTTGACTTTTATCATTCACACCAAACTTAACCCACCAATTACAATTTTGCCAATTGTGAGGAAATTTTTAAGCCTCCAGTGTTTTAGGGCAAATCACGAGAGAAAGAATCTGCCCATACTGTTCTGTGAGAAAACGTAGATGGCTAGGATACATTTTCTCACTCCTTGCCTGAACCCTAGGAAGGCAAAAAAAAGTGTCTCATTCAAAAGAAGTCATGGAAGGGGAGGGGCTCATGAAAGAATTGTCGAGGTTGTGACGAAGTCCAGGTGAAGGAATTCAGGAGCCTTTGCTTTGGATGAAGGCTCTGGAAGGCCAAGTTAGCCCATGGCTGAAGCTGCAGGCTGGCTAAGCCTGTGCTTGAGGCATTGAAAGACAGGAGAGACAGGAAGGGAAGGACAGATAGACAGACACACTCACACACACAATCGAAGGAGAGGCTAGTTTACAAACATATATCCTATTGAAACACTAAGTTATATTTTATGCCTTAGTTTTCTTCCCTAAGAGCCATCAATGTAATTTATTTTGTTTCCACTAACTTAGTTAAATAGAACCATGTAATTATTCCTTTACAGATCCTCTAACCAAATACATTTAAATACTTACTATGTATCCTAATGCATTTTTCTATTCCAACACAGTGGCTTTCTCTTCCGATTAATGATACCCGGAGGATTCCGCACAAATCTAGCTTTTTGAGCTTAGGCCAGTAAACATGGATCAAATGATCTCTAAGGTCCTTTTCAACTCTAAAACTCTTTGATTTAAAAAAAAAATTTATACAAATTTTAAAGGTTACTTTCCATTTACACTTATTACAAAACATTGGCTCTATTCCCCGTGTTGTACAATACATCCTTGAGCCTATCTTACACCTAATAGTTTGTACCTCCCACTCACCCCTCCCCATATGTCCCCCCCATTGGTAGCCATTAGTTTGTTCTCTATATCTGTGAGTCTGCTTCTTTTTTGTTATAGTCACTAGTTTGTTGTATTTTTTAGGTTCCACGTACACATGATATCATAGAGTATCTCTGTCTGACTTACTTCATTTAGTGTAATGCCCTCCAAGTCCAAGTATTTTTGTTTCTGAAATACATATGTCAGAGAAGGGCATTAGAATTTTCTCAGTGTTTGGTTTTTCCTCTGGTGTTGATCTGATCTGCACTGCAAGGTTTGTTCAGTGGACCAAGACATGCATCTTTCAAGTCGCACACTGCTTTTCAGAAGAGCAATGTCTTTATTTCAAAGAGAAAATGAAGATATACTTACTTGTACTCATATAAGAGAGACCAGGTCATTTTTCATTAACAAACTTGCCCCAATTTTTAAAAATAAATTTATTTTATTTATTTTTGGCTGTGTTGGGTCTTTGATGCTGCAGGTTGGCTTTCTCTAGTTGTGGCGAACCGGGGCTACTCTTTGTTGCAGTGCACGGGCTTCTCTTTGCAGTGGCTTCTCTTGTTGCGGAGCACAGGCTCTAGGCCCGCGGGCTTCAGTAGTTGTGGTGCGAGGGCTTCAGTAGCTGTGGCACGCAGGCTCAGTAGTTGTGGCACACGGGCTTAGTTGCTCCGCGGCATGTGGGATCTTCCTGGACCAGGGATCGAACCCATGTCCCCCGTATTGGCAGGCAGATTCTTAACCACTGCGCCACCAGGGAAGTCCAACAAACTTCCCACATTTTAAAGGTTTATAATAATGTGTTTATTTTTTGCTCTTATGACATGGCCATTGTGGGCTGGCTGCGGGCTCCACTCCACCCACAGCTTCTCATGTCAGGATCTGGGCTGATGGAGTAGACACGCTCTCAAACATTGCTGAGTTTCATGGCAGAAGGAAAGCGCTCTGGCGGATCTTGCACCAGCAATTAAATGTTCCAGCCTGGGGGGCTTCCCTGGTGGCGCCCATGGCCGCTGAGCCTGCGCGCCCGGAGCCTGTGCTCCGCAACGGGAGAGGCCGCAGCAGAGGGAGGCCCGCATACCACAAAAAAAAAAAAAAAAAAAAAAAAAAATGTTCCAGCCTGGCAGCGACACAAGCCATTTTTGCTTACAATTCATTAGACAAAATCAATCATGCAGTGTCACCCAATCACAAGTGGTCCTGTTGTGTGTAATTCCTCCATGGGCTCCCAAGACAAGGAACTTCAACTATGCTATGCAGAGATTAATGGGTTAGATTACTCTAAAAAATTCAAATAATAGAAAAGTATGTCATTCAGTGATATCCAAGAGATAACCACTATTAACAAGTTAAGTCGGTGTGTATTTTCTAGTGTCTTATAGAAATATACATATGTGCACACACATACGCAAGTGATTTAATTTAAAAGCATCCCATTAGAAATACCATTTCTATAATCTGCTTCCCTTCCACCCTTAGCCATATAGCAATGTCATATTTCTCCATGTCAAGACATTTAAGTCTACCTCATCCTTTTAACTGATGCATACTATTCCACTTTACGGATGGACCATGTCTTGTTTAATTAACTCCCTATAACGAACAGTTAGGTTCTTTCTAATTTTTGATAGTATTAAACACTTTGCAATCAATATTCTTGAACATACATCTTAGCCAGAAATAAATGTTTGTGACTGAATGAAGTTGACAAAAAAATGAATGGAGAAGGATAACCAATCACCAGTGATTTAAAATTCCAAACACATGGCAAATGAAGAAAAAAATATTCAAATCCTTTTCACCTGATTCAGAATATTTCAATGGCAATAAAGGCTCAGAAGATTCCTAACTATGTTCATGTAGCAGGTCATTCATATTAGCATCTCTAGAACTCCTTTAAACTCTTGGATTCCTGTTCAAGTAAAACATTTTCTTGATTATAAAATTTAACATCCCCTCTCCGAGCCTTTGGAAATAAGGTATATCACAGTATTATTGCACTGAGAAGTCTGAATCTCCTGAAAAGCGAACATGATGGTACTATGACCCCTCATTTATTTTTATCTTCAGTTCCAATTCTTTCACCTTATATATAGAATGACTAGTGATTTAAGTGAGAAACCTGAATCTAAGATAGTCAGGGTTTTAGCAGTTTAAACCAGTCACGAGGACGTTAGCTTGAAAAGCTCTGTGACTCCGACCGTGGAGGTGTTTATAGTCTCAGGAGGAGACTGGCTTTGTCAGCTCTGAGTTTTGATGGGTTAAGTAGTTTGTAGTTGATTGTCGGGGTGTGGGGAGAGGTTACTGTGGAAGATAAATGAGTTCCTCAAAGTCTGAACTTGCTCCCTGGGCTACTCAACTCAGTTCAGCTCTTACTGGGGTTCTCCCATGAGACAGTGGGCGTCACAGCTGGAGCCCTGCCGGAGAAAAAAAAACCCGAACCAGCCAAAATATGGGGGAGGGTTTAAGTCGCTTTAGCAAATTCTAATCAGGGGAAAAAGTGGAGGGGGGAGTGTTAAAGATAGGCTGGCAACATCCTTCTTCATATGAGCTTTGGAAGAACTCATGAAAGACAACTGAAAGCAACCAGAAAAAATGTCTTTTTCTTCAAGCTGATCGATTTCCTTTTCAATTCAAGCTGTATATACTATGTACAGCATATTTTTAAAATCTACTTTATTTCAGCAATTTTATTTATGTAGTTGATTTCTTAGCTTCTGTGTGTGTGTTTTTTATATATTTATATATATATGGAGAGAGAGAGAGAGAATAAGGGGGAAGGTAAATGATATAATCAAGAATTATATCAAATTATTATTTCTGATCTTGGAGTATAGAGTAGGGGTGTATTAGCTCAGGCTGCATAACAAAATACCATAGGCTGGGTGGCTTAGACAATAGAAATTTATTTATCACAGCTCTGGAGGCTGGGAAGTCCAAGATCAAGGTGTCAGCAAGGTGAGTTTCATTCTAAGGCATCTTAGAATGGAGGCTGCCATCTTGCTCACATGACCTTTTTTTTTTGTAACAGAAGGAGAGAGAGGGGGCTCTCTAGTGTCACTTCTTGTAAGGCCACTAATCCCATCATGAAGACCCTACACTCATGACCTCATCTAACCCTAATAACCTCCCAAAGGTCCCATCTCCAGATACCAGCACATTAGGGGGATTAGAGTGTCAACATATGAATTTGGAAGGGACACAAACCTTCAGTTCATAATAAGGGGTGTTAAATTCTTCACTTGCTATTCAGTCCCCAAGAAGTTCCTAGAAAACTGAAGTTTAAAAAAAATTTCTATTTGGTTAATTTCTAATCTAAAAACCACCACTCTAAAAATGATGCACATACAAACATTTATCACTGTCCTTTTTACCTCACACTGGGCAGAAGAACTTCCTTGACTCCATTCTTACCCTCATCCTTCACATAAACTCTTTGAAGATTTGTTGTTCTTTTTTTCAATGCTGGATTCAGGTGAAGATTAAAGGAAGAAGTAATGAGAAGCAGTGAAAAGCACATTTGAGATGCAGTGCCAATCCCTAGACACCCTTCTGTCTGTCAATTCCCCTACTACCTCTACTATCCAAATCTTTAGTTTGACTTCATTTTGTTATCTACCTGAAACCCCACAATTGAAGGATCATTTGGCACTGCTGGTTGGAATGTAAATTGATACAGCCACTATGGAGAACAGTATGGAGGTTCCTTAAAAAACTACAAATAGAACGACCATACAACCCAGCAATCCCACTACTGGGCATATACCCTGAGAAAACCATAATTCAAAAAGAGTCATGTACCACAATGTTCACTGCAGCTCTATTTACAATAGCCAGGACATGGAAGCAACCTAAGTGTCCATCAACAGATGAATGGATAAAAAGGTGGCACATATATACAATGGAGTATTACTCAGCCAT
>NC_041225.1:81437113-81456212 GCF_002837175.3 Physeter macrocephalus
CTGTGACGAAGTGAGAGAGTGGCATGGACATATATACACTGCCAAACAAAGGGTGGATAGCTAGTGGGAAGCAGCCGCACGGCACAGGGAGATCAGCTCGTTGGTTTGTGACCACCTAGAGGGGTGGGATAGGGAGGGTGGGAGGGAGGGAGACGCAAGAGGGAAGAGATATGGGGACATATGTATATGTATAACTGATTCACTTTGTTGTAAAGCAGAAACTAACACACCATTGTAAAGCAATTATACTCCAATAAAGATGTTAAAAAAAGAAAAAGGACCATTTGGACTAACAAGAAGTAGCTTTTAAAATGCAAATATTTGTGTGTGTGTGTGTGTGTGTGTGTGTGTGTGTGTGTGTGTGTTTAGGAGAATGCCATGTTAACAGACTATTAATTATTCTGATGATGGCAGAGTATTGGTCAACCCAAGTACTTTCCTTGCTGGCAGGCGGCTGAAGCTAACTCTACTGAGACCATACTTCTATGGTTTGTTTGAATGGGAGGAGATGGAGCGTGGAGTAGTAGACGTGGGGAGAGGTCAGAATATGGCGCCAATGTGTTCACCCCAGTACATGTGGCACCTTGAGAAGTGCTTGTTCCATTAATGGGCACTCTAAATATTTGTTGGATGAGTGACATGAAGAATGACTATTGAAGTATCCTTGTAGAGGCCCCTAGAAGGTGGGTTTTGAGTCTTGTAAAAGTGTGCTGACATAGCATAACAACTTCCTCTCACCTTTGCCAAGATTTCCTGAGTATGACTCCTTGTTTTTCTTCCTTTTCATCTTTGTCAGTCCTTGCTGGCCTTGATCTTGGAGGTTGTCTGATCTGTTGCTCTCACTGTAAGTAAACCGTTCATTCCCTGTAACTTGCACTTGAAAATGAACGACGGCAGCCTCTTTCAGGAAAAGGATGTAATTTTAGGAATATAGGGAAAGCAACTACTGCTTGATTCCTGGAATCTTACATAGATCTCCATTCCTTAGCTCAAGCTTTCATCATATTTGGTAAATACAGCAAAACAGCACTGGACACTTACGCTCTAGCATTTGCTTTGTCCTAAATAACTAAGTGACATGGTGCCAAGTACTTCCTGTACCTTGCTTTTCTTAGAACACTCCATTAGTCCCTTTAGAACTTAGCACAGTGCTTTCTGTACAAAGCAAATATTCAGAATCTTGAATTATCTTTATGTAGAAAAGTTTCAAGTGATGTCATTCCACTAGATTTACTAGGAACATTAGTAACAATGTTATATTACTTATTTTGGAAGTAAGAGCTTCAAGGCAAATATGAGTAGCCTATTTCTATTGTGTCTCTCTTGAAGTTTGATGACCCATTTAATTAGAATGATTACAAGTATGCATGGAAAGGGAGTTAAGCTGCTGGAAGAACTAATCATTTTGGTCAAACAAAAGTTGTTTGCAACCTTCCTCAAGAGACAGAAGCAGGATTGGGGAGTGTTCCATTCTTACCAGCAATGTTTCCACATTCTGATGATTTTGTGTTGGAGAAAGTGATTCAACCTCTCAGGGTGTCATTGTCCTCATCGGTAAATGACTGGTTTGGACTGGATGATCTCTAAAGCCAAATAGACAGTTAATCATTTTTCCTTTCCTTGAACTTATTCATTTATTCGGAAACAATTAATTGAGGGCATACCATGTGCACTGCATGTGGTACTGGGGATACGGCAGTGAGCAAAACGGACAAACACGCCTGCCCTGTGGAGTTTACATTCTAGATGGAGAAAGACACACAATAAACCAGTCAATTAATCAAAAATATAATTAAGTACATATATGTGTATATTTCAGAGGGTGGGAAGTGCAGTAGAGGGAGAAATATGAAAAGAAGGGGAAAGGGAAATTCTAAGGCAGAGTGACCTTAAAATGATGTGGTCCAGAAAGCCATCTAGATGTGAATACTTTCAGGGGGATGGAGTTGGACTTACTTAAGGAAATCCCGTGTAACTCTCTTGGAGACCACACTTTCCATGGAAACTTTTTCTTAGCCAAACACATCTTTGACTTGATTTCATGTACCTATTTATCTTTCATGTACCATTTAAAAACTTGAATTATAATTTACCTACAATAAAAAAATGCACAGCCTTAAAGGTCGGTTTGATGAATACTGACAGTTACAGTTACCTGCGTAATGACCAGACAAAACAAGATATAGAACATTCCTATCATTCAGAAAGTTCCATCATTCCTCCTTCCAGTCAACTACTTGCCCCCTCCCACCCACGTAACTCAATTTCTGACATGTATAATCAAAGATAGTTTTGCCTGTCCTCAGACTTCATGTAAATGGAAGCATAGAGTATATAGTTTTGCTTTCTCTCTTCTTTGTGTCTGCATGATTTTGAAGTTCACCCATGATGCTTTGTGTAACAGTATTTTGTACCTTTTTATTGCTGAGTAGTATTCCATTGTGTAGATTTACTTGGTTTTTAAATAGGGGCTTTGCATGAATGAGAGCCTTTTTTTTCCAAATATGGATCAGAATCTTGCCACTGAAAGGGCACATGTAGAACTAAAGGATGGAACGATCTGCATGGCAACCTCACAGCTGGATCACCCATCACATTTCTCTTGTTTTCACGCCATACCTTTAACTAGTGTCAGTGGGTTTCTCCCTCCCTCTGAGTGTCAACAGGAGGCTCCACCCTTGTCAGTGTCTTGGTCTTACCCTCCAGGCACCTGGCTATTTCAGGCTCTCACTCTTAGGGGCCAGACCCACCAGGCCTTTCCTATCACCGCCAATCCACTTTCTTAGACGTGTGATCCGCCAGCCACTTCCTTTGCCCAGGCACCTCTACATGCTGCAGGATGGAGCCGCAATCCCAGGTCCTCGGCTGCAGGTACCTGGCACCAAGGAGTTTATGTTTATAGTTAACCAGGTTGAAAAGATTTCACCTGGGCGCCTCCTTTAGCTCATGGCTGTTTTCTCATCACCCCACTTGCTGCTTTGATTGTCAAGACAGGCAGAGTGGGATATCTGAGGCTAGCAGGGCAGGGAAACTGCTCATCTTGGGGCTTGTCTTTGAGAAGCAACTGATATTCCTTTTGATCAATTACTGAACACTGAACAGAGCAAGCCTGGATGGCCTGAGGAAGCGTGTACAATGTGAAAAAGGCATACTCTATGGGTGTCTGGAGGATACATAACTTCAAATGCACAATTTTAACAAAATGATAAAATAAAAGATTTTTCTAGAGAAACATACTGCATTCTGAAGGGTGACTTGGCATGGTCAAGTCCAGTTAGCTGATACATGGCCTCTTGCAGATATTACTCTGCATTCCTGATGCAGTGAAGAAGGCCATTACCACCAGGTAGAGGCCTGGGATTAGCCAGGTGAACTTGGCTATCACCACCTGTCTTACACTCTGTTCATTAGTTTCTTTAACAATTTGCCTCAGCTATTTACACAGATAGGATTCCTGTCCAGCAAGGAGGAAAGTGTCAGGGTAACCAAGCCATGGTTTGGAGCCATAGTGTACATAACTGGAGGGTTAGTTTTATCTGACCATTCTTTTCTTCCCCCATGATACAAAGGTTCTTTCTCCTCTTTTGAAAATCAGGCTTTCAATGGATGACTCCATTGTGGTATATTCCTATAGTAAAATAATATGTGACAATGAAAAGTGAGTAAACTAGAACATGTATCAAAGTGAATATATCCCAAAAAGTATGGAGTTAAAAAAGCCCACAAATTATGCAAAAGTTTTAAATATGCAAAATGATTCTGTATGTCGTCTAGGGAAATTTACATTTGTAGAAGAGTATAAAAATACGCTTTAGGATGATAACCTCCATATTCAGAATCAGGGTTCCCTCTGGTGGGTGTTTGGAGAGGAATGCATTTGGGAGGGGTACACAAGGAATTACAACTATGCTTGTACTAGTTAATTTTTTAAGCTTGGTGGTGACCCCCATATTCTATTCAACATAGAATAGAATTCAACATATTCTATATTGTTATTCATCCTTTTTGTATATTGAAACATTTTATAATAAATAAACAAAAATTAGTCATTACAATAAGATTATAATTGGTTTTTATTCTCTATATCATTAAACTTCTAATATTCATTCATTTTCACCAGTTGCCAAATTACAGATTTTGGCTAAGAAATGAAGTTTAGGGGGGTGTTCTTTGATTTCAAAACTTATAAGTGTTAATGAATTTGTCTTAGAAAGCAGGTTTACTTTCTGAAACAAATACATGGTATTATGTCAACCTAATTAATGATGTGGAACGCAGGATTTTGAATAAATGCTGCTATAACCCTTTTTTTCAAAGAATTCTATAATTTATATATTAATTGATGAAGTATTTATTAAGACTACCATGTTATTGCACTGGGGTAAGTATCATGGTGGATGGAGATGGAAAAAAATTTACCTAACAAAATGTAGAATACAAAATGAAAAGTAGAAGAATTTTAGCCAGTTTCCAAAGAGGAAATGCATCAAAGTACGATGTGCATAAACCCACTGGGAACAGCTGTACTAGAATGAATGAATGTGGTTTGCTGAGCTATTTCAGCCTTGTCCCAGCCTGGAATGGGGTGGCAGGAGCTGGACTTGGGTCAGGGCCTTCTGTAGCTGAGATCAAACCTCTCAAACTCCATCCAGGCCCATCTGCATCCTTTCCTGGATTCCCAATGTTATGAATCCAGGATTCATAAGGATCCCCTCCCCCTCTCCCCAGCCTGTTCCAGAGCTGTGGGTAATGCTGACATCTAGCACGCATGAGAATGCAAGGGGCACCTTATGAAAATGGAGATGTAAAGCCAGAGGAAGAGAAATGATGCAATTTCTTTCCCAGCTAAGGAGAAGGATAGCAGGAATGAACGAGGTCTGGGAAGAAATTTATATTAGGGGATAAACAAATGAGTTTTGTGCCCGCCTCTTTAAGTCTCTTCAATGCCATGTTCATTTCTCTTTTTTGATTACCAGGTAGTGCTGTCCTCAGTCTCTTGGGGCATACTTCTTTCCAGATCTGGCACAAACTACCCCTCAGGGCTTAAAGACATGCAGATGACAGATGATCAAGGTATGCATGTCTTAATCAAGCTGCCGTATTCGCCCATCTAAAGAGCTGTTTAAAAAACACATCTAGCAGGTCTCAGCCTCCAATATTCACATCTTATTTACGCCAACTTTCACTTTTGAAAAATCTAAAGACATTCTCATGCAGGCTGTGACCAAAGGAAAGGGCAAGCTAAAATTCCCTCTGCAAGGGAAGGACATTTCTTTATTTTAAATTTAGTTGCTGATTTTATTAGCTGCTGTCCTGACCTTTCAGCCAACTTAAGGACTGTTTACGTTAACACTGAAAATGTAAACTTGCATGGCCTGAGTGTTTTTCTTTTTTTTTGCGGTACGCGGGCCTCTCACTGTTGTGGCCTCTCCCGTTGCAGAGCACAGGCTCCGGACGCGCAGGCTCAGCGGCCATGGCTCACGGGCCCAGCCGCTCCGCGCATGTGGGATCTTCCCGGACCGGGGCACGAACCCGCATACCCTGCATCGGCAGGCAGACTCTCAATCACTGCGCCACTAGGGAAGCCCCAGAGTGCTTTTCTAAATGATGCTCTTTAGATAGTTTTTCATTTGTTGGATGATAACGACTATTTTCTCTTTTGGCTTTAAAACTGAAGGAAAGTACTATGGCACAGCTTCCTTCTCTGTCTACAAACCGAGCACTTGCCACATGCCCAGTCCTGAGCTGGGTTCTTTCTACCCAATCCTATCCCTTTGCCCAGAGACCAAAGTCACATTTCAGAAATATTATTTCCACCTTGTACACTGTTGGTGGGAATGTAAATTGGTGCAGTCACTATGGAAAACCGTATGAAGTTTTCTCAAAAAACTAAAAATAGAATTCCATATGACTCAGCAGCTCCATCCTGGGTATATATTTGAAAAAAAACCAAAAACACTAATTCAAAAAGATACATGCACCCCAATTTTCCTAGAAGCATTATTTACAATTGCAAAGCTATGGAAGCAACCTATGTGTCCATCAACAGATGAATGGATAAAGATGATGTGACATATACACACAGACACACACACACACACACACACACACACACACACACACACACAAAACGGAATACTACTAATAAAAAAGAATGAAAGGGCTTCCCTGGTGGCAGAGTGGTTGAGAATCCGCCTGCCAATGCAGGGGACACAGGTTCGTGCCCCGGTCCGGGAGGATCCCACATGCCGCGGAGCGGCTGGGCCCGTGAGCCATGGCCGCTGGGCCTGCGTGTCCGGAGCCTGTGCTCCGCAACGGGAGAGGCCACGACAGTGAGAGGCCCGCGTACCGCACAAAAAAAAAAAAAAAAAAGAATGAAAACTTGCCATTTGCAGCAACAGGGATGGACTTGGAGGGCATTATGCTAAGTGAAATAAGTCAGACAGAGACAGACAAATACTGTATGATATGACTTAATGTAGAATCTAAAAAATACAACAAACTAGTGAATATAACAAAAAAGAAGCATACTCGCAGATATAGAAAACAAACTAGTGGTTACCAGTGGGGAGGGGGGCAACATAGGGGTAGGGGAGTGGGAGTTACAAACTATTGGGTGTAATATAGGCTATAAGGATGTATTGTACAACATGAGAAATATAGCCAATATTTTTTTTTTTTTTTTGCGTTACGCGAGCCTCTAACTGTTGTGGCCTCTCCCTTTGCGGCCTCTCCCGTTGCGGAGCACAGGCTCCGGACACGCAGGCCCAGCGGCCATGGCTCACGGGCCCGGCCGCTCCGCGGCATGTGGGATCCTCCCGGACCGGGGCACGAACCCGTGTCCCCTGTATCGGCAGGCGGACTCTCAACCACTGTGCCACCAGGGAAGCCCCTAGCCAATATTTTGTAATAACTGTAAACGGAGTTTAAGTTTTAAAAGTTGTATAAAGATAAAAAAATAAAAAAAAATTATTTCCACATGTCTACAGATAGAAGAGACCAGATATTAGAGAGTATCTCAGCACAAAACAAAGCAATTTTGATCCTGGTATTCTAGAAGAGTCTACTTGTTTTACTTTTGCTGATATTCCTTCAGGAAAAGTAATTTCATAGTGAAATGCTACGGACATAGGATGGGACACCACAAGTAGAAGATGAACAAAAAGTCTTACCTAGTGAATTTCTAAGTAAGCCCCTCTAGAAGCGTTCTGGGTGGGGAACACTTCATGGAATTTCTCTGCCAAATTGACCGCCTTCCCTGGAAGTCACCATGGGGGGTCCTTTCCCATGCTGGACTCCTGAGAATGCAAAGCAGCTGATCCTCTTAAACCAAAGTTTGGGAGCTCTCACTTAGAGAGAGGTACATAAAACAAAATGAAGTACGTATTTGACCATTACCTGCCATTCTTTCCAGTTGGAAAATTCGGATCTTCCTTGAGTTATGATGAGATGCCATAGTAATAAGCCAGATTTCTACCTCACTTGGTGTTGTACATAATGTGCCTTATTAAATATTTCAAACTCACTAACACATGCACTGAACTATTCACTCAAGACCAGAGTGATCTGCTCAATGAAAAACCATTCATATCTTTGAAAAATAAAATGTACTGCTGTTATACAATTGATAATTCCCCTTTTCTGTGTACTTGATAAGTGTCAGGTCCTTCCAAGGTGTTTTTCATATATTATTTCTAATCATGGTAAAAATCCAGAGAGGTGAGCATTATCATACCTATTTCATAGGCAAAGAAACTGAAGTTGAGAAACAGTAACTGACCTGATCAAACTTATATAGACAGAAAGTGGCAGCACTGGGGTGGAAAGTCATTTCTTATCTGATGCTGGAGTGAGCCCTTTGTTCACTTTACCAAACCTCTCCCATGTTCAAGACCATCAGCATGGTGAGTGCGTGCCTGGTTAAGTAAATATGGTACCGAATCCATTTGCATTGTTTAGAACAGCCAGGAGAGAGATGAATTTCATTGACTTGACAGAGGATAAGTGTATTACAATTAGATGTGTTTCATGATTCATGGGCCTTATCTTTGGAGAGCATCTTTGACAAGGAATTTGCCTTTTTGATGATGCATAGGACATGGGAGGGATTTTGCCAAAATAACATACTTTCTAGTACTTACCCTTTGCAGGGGTATTTGATTGTTTCTCTTATCATTACATGGGATATTAACCTGGAGAGTTTACTCTCTTAGCTAATGAATGCTTAGACACAGTGAAATTTTAATATTCAATCTTGCCAGAGATAAAAGCGTGGCAATGGGACACGTAAATATTACACTTAACCCGGCAGTCCTTTCAGTGGCAGGAAAATTGCTTCTTTGTGGTACAAAAGAGACTGTCTATCTGCAACTTGTATAAAATAAGCCCTGATTTGGGGCTGTTTTTGGAGGGCAAAGGGTGATGTTGCCTATCTGATTGCACTTAGTGTTACATTTTAATCTATGATTTTTACAACCTGACATTGACGTTCAGTTAGCTCAGATTACAAGCGAAGTAATTCACTCCTTAATGAAGTGTCCCCTGCATGACATATTGACCACATGAGCTGACAATCATGGCTCTAAAACAGGCCTAGATTACATTTTCTTTTGTCATTGAAAGTAGGTGGTCAGTTAATAAACTTAAAACAAGGCATGCTGACTTGCCATTCTTCCAGAAGTATTTTATT
The DNA here is from genome assembly GCF_002837175.3 of Physeter macrocephalus. Taxonomy (NCBI): domain Eukaryota; kingdom Metazoa; phylum Chordata; class Mammalia; order Artiodactyla; family Physeteridae; genus Physeter; species Physeter macrocephalus. The sequence goes on from NC_041225.1 coordinate 81,445,803, forward strand.
GGAGCATCAGAGAAGCACATACTAACATCAACTATTGAAATGGAGGGAAAGAGTAAAAAATACATATATTCAGTGTTGTTCAGATGAGCCTTCCCACGAATTTATACAAGTTCCCCTCCACTTTTTATTTTGAAAAAAACTTTCAAACCTATAGAAAAGTAGAAAACAGAGCACCATGAATATCTGTACACCTTTCACCTGCATTCAACCAATTGTTAACATTTTGTCACCATTGTGCGCTCTGTGTGTGTGTGTGTGTTTGTATTATTTTAGAGTAAATTCCAGACATCATGACACTTCACTCCTAAATACTTCAGCGTGTTTTGCCTAATGATTAGAGCGTTCTCCCCTATAACTAAATTACCATTATCACACACCTAAGAAAATGAACAATTCATTAATATAGTCTAACATATAGTTTATATTCCAGTTTCCCCAGCTGTCCCCAAAATGTATTTTAAAGCTGTGTTTTTAAAATGCAGGTGTGAATCAAAATTTATACCCTGTATTTGGGTGTTAAGCATTTATACAGAGTTTTACCAGTAAAAATGAAGGCAGCTTTGATCCACAGTGATCTGAAAGGGCTGGTGATAAAGTATTAGGAATGTTTTGTACCAGAGTATTTCTAATAGATTCTACTTGCAAAGTATGTATCCATCTTAGTGGTCATTTTTTCCTAAAGTATTTCAATCTATTTCCCCCTTTATTATATTTAAATTGGTGGAATGGGTAAATATTATTACTGATTCATGATTTTAAAAATTTCAATCTCATAGAGCTATTATATGTTTTATTCTAAGGTTTCAAAATAGTTGTTGGATTAAAACCCCAATCTAGAGGATTCATTCCAGCCCTACACAAAAAGGGAAAAGAATCATGAACTTTCCTGCTTAAAGCAAAGTTTTTCAGCAATATGTTTAGAATGAATTATGTTTCAGATAATTGAGTTTTCTTCTAATTTAGACTTCTGCTTCTTCTCTTGAAAGCAAAATGTGTTACAATTAAAAATGGAAAGAAAAATTAATTTCAAAGAATATTCACTGGGGCAAATGATGGTTTTATTACTGCCATGGACATTCAAAGATCAAGTTTAAGGGAATGTGATTGAATTCAGTGTCACAAATGCACTTGTCATGGATAATTACATGTAGCTAAGGTTTTGTAAAGTGGCTGTATAATTGCTTTAGAGTTGTACTTAAAGGAAATACCGAGAAACTGCATTTTGTGAGTTAGTTTGTGTGGATCTTATGTACTCTATTTTATGTCATATTTTCATCAGCAGTGCAAAAACTATTGCAGAAAATAGAAGAGGGGAACTGTGACCTTTTATGCTCACTTGGTAGAAGACAGTAACTTTGTTTTCCAAATAGCAAAGCAATATCATCCTTTTTCATGTTAACTCATAAAAAGGCTTATGTTCAATGCAATATATTTTCAAACACCCCCCCAAAACCCTTGTCCATTGGTGATTGCTATTGAATTTTTAAATTAGCTAGAATTTTTTTCCTCCAGAGTAGAAAAAAGTTAGTAGAAAAAAGATAGTAGAAAAAAGACATATTTCATCACATCTAAGACTAAATTAGCTAGAATTTTTTTCCTCCAGAGTAGAAAAAAGTTAGTAGAAAAAAGACATATTTCATCACATCTGAGACATTTTTCAGCTTTTAATACTTGAAATAAAGCTGTATCTTAAAAGAGAAAAATTTAGGGGCTTCCCTGGTGGAGCAGTGGTTGAGAGTCCGCCTGCCGATGCAGGGGACACGGGTTCGTGCCCCGGTCTGGGAAGATCCCACATGCCGCGGAGCGGCTGGCCCCATGAGCCATGGCCGCTGAGCCTGCGCATCCGGAGCCTGTGCTCCGCAATGGGAGAGGCCACAGCAGTGAGAGGACCGTGTACAGAAAAAAAAAAAAAAAAGAGAAAAATTTAAGATTAGGAGTATTTTTTCCTTCCTTAGTGATATTATATAAAGTTATTGTGCTTCTTATAGTTGATGGCTTTTTACTTTCCATGAAAAATAATGCTGAACAATACAATATTATGCTATACTATATGTACCCACCTATGAGTAATCCATAACAAACGGACATAGTTTTTTATGAGGGTTCTAGAACTGAGTATTTGTATGGTTGAGAAATTAGACATGTGGTCCCAAAGACCTTATCACACAAAGAATGGGTCATCTTTGCATAAATCAACAAACATTAAACTAGATTTACTCAGAAATATCAGTGGCTGATTTATCAAGTGCCTTTTGAGGAACATAATTTAATGGTTTTAACCTAGTCAGCTCCTGCATTTCTATTTCTGGTTTTGGTCGGATTTATTTAAAGGGTATCAACTTTCCATTCAGAGCAACAACCAGTTCTACTATCAGAAATGATGCTTTCAAAGTCCAGGCAATGTGGATGTCAGCCTGGTATCCACTCAGTCTGAGAGGAATGTTTCTATAGACAAACCATTTTACTACTGAAAGCAATCTTAATACTGGAAGAAAGAAGCCACAGATTATTCTGAAGATACTAAATTTGTAGTTATAGTGTTTCCTTGTACGTAAGAATGTGAAAACTAACTGAATATTTCTATTGGAAAATGTCTGGTGGCCCAAGGAAAACAACTGTTTCAGCATTGTGGGAGATTTTGGACATTGGGATAACTTGATGCTGTTACAGAGGATGAGTGTTGTCATGAGGGCCCCCTGTTCTGGTCCGTGGAGGCTTCCAAATACATGCACAGGTCCTGGTAACTATACACACTTTTCATGTAGTTTAGGGTTATTCTGAACTCTCAAGTAAAAATTCTGTGTTTAACCTACAGCTTCAGAGTGCTACATTGCTACAATCACTAACCAAGTCAAAATTCACGCACGGCCCAAGCCAGCCTGGCTGAACAGGGCTGCAACTCTAGAGTATCAACTCAGAATGTGCAAAGAACCTTAACTGATTCATGAAAAACCAGAGGCATCCACCCAATTTTCTATAATGTATCCAAGATCCTCTTAGAGAAACATTTTGCCACAGACTCCTGGACACTAAGGCCTGTATGGCAGAGGCTTTACTTTTTAATTTGCATTTTCAAGTACCTTTTCTTGAAATCTATCTATAAACAGAAAAATACATAAATTATAAGCCTAGTGAATTTTCAAAAACTGAATGTACCTGCAGGAAGTATCCAGCTCTAAAAGCAAAACATTTCCAGCTGCCCTAACCCCCCGCCCCCATTGCCTCCCTCGTGCCCCTTCAATGCAACTATCCCAAGGGGAATTTTTGTACCTTACGGATTTTGATCTCCATGAGTGAGCTTGTTCCGCATTTTGCCCAGTCCCATTAATTAAATGGACACAAACTCTTCTTTATTTTTAGTAACATCCTAAATACAGAAAGTACTGTCTCTTCAGGCCTGGATTTCTCAAAGCTGTCTTCAAGGAGTTGGTAGATACGATGGGAAAGTGATGCCTTAGTTTTTTCACAGAAAATTCTCAAGGGATGTAGATGTGATCTTTCACCTCCATGCTTGCAGATAAAAGCCTGCTTCATACTCTAGTTTCAGAAAGAAGCCGTCCAGAAAAAATAAAATAGGATGTTGGGGGCATCTCCCAAAAGAGTTATAATAGAGGCAGAAGGGGTGGTCTCGAGGCAAGTACACAGTCACATTGATATAAGTACCTTAGTTATGGCAGAGGGAAAGCTGGGGTTTTCTGAGTCAAATAAGCAGAGTATCTAAATGCCTTTAAATGCTGGGGAAACCAAGGGCTAGGAGGAAATCTTGGAAAATTAACTTTTTTGAATGTGAAAATGTAATGGGGACCACCTTCCATATCTTCCAGTTTTATTGCCTACGTGAGCTCCCAAATGTGATCAGTGCTAGGATCAGAAAAGAAAAAAAAACTATCTTGTGAAATAGTTTCTTGTTATTAATGGGACAGCAAGAGGAGTGGGGAGTTCAGTTAGTCTCGGCTCCCTGTGCTGGGGGCTGCTGTGGAAGGAAATGGACTGGAACCATCAACTCCTTTCCACGATTGTCAGTACAGACTTTATGAAAAGAATTCTAGGGCTTCCCTGGTGGCGCAGTGGGTAAGATCCACCTGCCAATGCAGGGGACTCGGGTTCGAGCCCTGGTCCAGGAAGATCCCCCATGCCACGGAGCAACTGAGCCCATGAGCCACAACTACCGAGCCCATGTGCCACAACTACTGAAGCCCGCATGCCTAGAGCCCATGCTCCACAACAAAAGAAGCTACCACAATGAGAAGCCCACGCACTGTAACGAAGAGTAGCCCCTGCCTGCCACAACTAGAGAAAGCCTGCGCGCAGCAACAAAGACACAACACAGCCAAAAATAAATAAATTTTTTAAAAAAAGAATTCTAGAGATGTTAATATTTGACTCTAAGTCTTTTAATTGTGTATGGCTTGGCAGTGGGGCAGGGTTGGACATGTCACTGAAATTTGCAATTGATGCATGCCCACCATTCTGAGAGCTATATCCCCTGCCTGTATGATTTAGCATGACAACCAGATTACATTTATACAATTAATTAATGTTTGCTTGACCACTTTTATCCAATTTCTTTCCATAGCACATAAAAGAGAACCTGACATAAATTTCTCTTTCAAAACAATTGACTTAGCAACTGCTGACCTTCTGTTCTGTCATTCTAAGGATTGATTGGATATTGTTGAATTGTTTCATTCTACAGTAATTAAACATAAAATTAATTATGCTAGTAACCCATTATTTCTCTGAACCAAGGACTAAGTCATTTGTTTTCGCTTGGTTACTCTGAGAATCTGCCATTAGAAGAACAAGCGAAAAAAATCACACTGTTGCAAACAGAAACTAAATATTTTAAGGCACGTTTTAATGGCTAAAATATAATCTGAAAGCTCCTAATTTCCATATGCATAACATATTGAATTTGTTTAATGTAATTTAGGCTATAAATTTTTTACCTTATGATTCAGTCATTTAAATATTTTTTCAGGTGGCTAATCATTTAGAAAACGTCAAAGAAGAATATATGTTAAGAAAGAGAGATGGATGGATAAGACCAGAAGCGTCGCTAAAGTCATCATGAATCTCTTAATTCTTGATCTGGTTTGCTGCTCATCCAAAATTAAATTTAGTTCACAAGTCATTTTCTTTGTTGGTTTTGTGTAGAAAATGCTTAAAATTACCCTGATATTATGAGCATTGAGTCTGGTGCTGAGAGGCACACAAGCCTGACAGGACTGAATTATCAAAATGTGTGTGCTGAGAGAAACCAAAATAGGTTTTTGTGGTTTTCATTAGTGCAGGTCATATTAATATAATTAACATGATTGAAGATAATACCACTGGATGAGGCAGCAGATACCTAGCCTTGACCTATTACTCACCCGTAGGCTATAAAATGATGCACCTGACAAATGGGTATGCAATCTTATATATTTAATATTTGGAATCAGCCTTTTGCTATGGGTTTCCCTATGGCTTTGGGGTATGCTCTGAACTTCAGCAGAGGAAATTCTTGGTGCTTTTCAAAATTCACGACTATGATCAGCATTTTCAGTATTGAGCAAATTTTTGTATTATGGTTATACTGCTTGCAATTTGGATTCTCATAGTATCTGTTGTTTCCTTTGCTGTGTACCCTGTCCTTTCATCTGGCAACTGTAGCTCTTCCTTATGCTGGAATCTTCTAACCTGCCTGTGGTTCTAGTTGGGGCTGTGAATTGTGATCTCCTACTATTCTGGTCGTGGGGTGGACATGGGACCCAAGAGAGCCACTTCATGGCCCTTTTTAGGATTTGTCCAGTTGGAAATAAGAGGAATGTCCTGTGGCAAACAAACTGCCTACCAATATCTATTGTCTCCTTTTTCCTGATGAACAAAGTCCCACCTTTTTTTTTTTTTTTAGCACAGGTATGTTCCCAGTTGAAAATACCCATCTCCTCACACTGTCCTGGAACCACAGATGTTCATTTGCAGCCCATGTGATATAAATGAAAGTCTGCTGTGTGGGGCTTCTGGAACATTATTGTCCTGATGAAAGGGGTCACTCTCAGCTGACAAGTGACTTTTGCCCTTACTTCTCTCCCCTCTGCTGGAAACTTGTGCACGATGACGTCTTCAGCCTGCTAAGAACAATGGAGTAGGACTTGGGAGGCCCTTGAGTCATTGAGAACATCTCAAGCAGCTGCATCAGCCTCAGTCTTCTCACCTTTGTAAATCTTGCTATGTCAGAAAACCTCTAGTTATGCTACTGTGTGTGAGTTGCTGTTACATTCAGAAGGACATGGTCCTAATGGGTATGGTCCTTTCCCTACGTTGGGACTGCTTATAGAGAAGGTAAGTCTGAGAAAATGAAGTCAATCTATAGAAAAAAGAGTCAAGAGACCAATAACAAGTCCAGATTTTCAAGTCTCTTGTGTCTAAATTTCCCTGAGGCTGTGTTATATGAACCAATGGAATCCTGTTCTGCTGAAGTTTCTTTAAGTTTGGTTTCTGTCACTCACAAATAAAAATTCCTGGAGATATGAGAATAAAAACACACTCTCCATGCAACAAATATCCAAAACCTATTGGTACTTCCCTTAGCTCCCTAGCTGCTGGGATGAGAAGAAAGAATTTGAGTTCTTGATTTGATGGTGCTTGTTTAGGGGTTTTGGAATGTCACCTCACATTTTTGAATCTCAGTTTCCTCATCTTCAAAATAAAGAGAGTGGATTAGATGACCCCCTAAGATACATTCAGTTCTAAAAGATTATGATCCCATGCTAATTTTCCACAGTATGGGCTAGGAAAGTAAGTATGGAATACATAAATCAATAGAAAAGAAATGTATTTAGAGATTTTCCATAAATGCCCACTTCTACAAATTAATAAAAAAGAAAGAAGTTAGGGCACAAGTAAAATTTGCTGTGGATGTGGTCACGCAGGTCCTAAGTGTTCTTTGTCTAGGAAGGTGGTATTCACAGAGTGAAGGAATGAGACAGGCTTTCCTGAGGATTAAATGACTTCTAAGCATCAAATTTTAGATCTGAAGGGGACTTCATCACATACTCAAAACCATCATAATAAGAATAATTATAGCTAACTAGGTACTATAAACTCTGCTAGGTATTTTGCACCAATTATTCCATTTCATCATCATAATGATGCTTTAAGCTATATGATCATATTCCCATTTTATAGCTATTTGCTTTATTTTTTTTACTTATAATCTGAATAAGTCCCGTTTTGAAAATGGTCGGAGCTTAGTATTTGGTTTTCTTAATAAAGCAGAGAAATATGAATACCAATGTTAAATCCAAAGCTATTTCTCCATTTCCTCATTGCATATTAAAGGAAATAACAGGTTCCAAAGGAAATGCTGATTTGGAGTTAATTGTATAATTGCATCCAAAACAATTTAGTTTATTAAAATACTGGTGCAAGAGAGGCTTTTTCCACTACACGGTCAGTGGAAATTCAGAGGCACTCATTGAAGCAAAGTTGTACTGACCTGGGAGAAAATATGGATGAACAAAAATCTATACACCAGGGCTTCCCTGGTGGCGCAGTGGTTAAGAATCCGCCTGCCAATGCAGGGGACATGGGTTCGAGCCCTGGTCCGGGAAGATCCCACATGCCGCGGAGCAACTAAGCCCGTGCGCCACAACTACTGAGCCTGCGCTCTTGAGCCCGTGAGCCACAACTACTGAAGCCCATGTGCCACAACTACTGAAGCCTGCGTGCCTAGAGCCTGTGCTCCGCAACAAGAGAAGCCACCGCAATGAGAAGCCCTCGCACCGCAACGAAGAGTAGCCCCCGCTCGCTGCAACTAGAGAAAGCCCGCGCGCAGCAACGGAAGACCCAACGTAGCCAATAAATTAAAAAAAAAAAAAAATTGGCTTGGTAACAAATGTTGAATTAGACTTAAGAGCCATCAAATGGCTTCTGTCCAGACCATTTTTGCCTCAGGGATTAGGTTTTGAAGGGAGACACAACTAACATTTGTTGAGCCCCTTCTGTGAGGCAGGCATTGGGCTAAGATCCTCTTCACACTGCATCTCATTAAATCGCCAAGGCAGCCCAGGGAGACAGGTAGAATTCCATTTTACAGAGGAGAAACGGAGAGATTAAATGACTTGCTCACGGTCACACAGGCAGGGAATGGTAAGGAAAATTAGTTGAGTGGGCTATATAACTGAATTTGTTTTCATTCTCCAAAGATTTTCTCTAGAAGCTCCCAGCCTATGTCGAAAGTAGCCTTTTGTAAGTTTTACTGAGTTGATGTCTGGGCTTTTTCTTCCAAGGAGATAGATGTAAACCTCTTGATTTGGTGCTTTCCCAGCACGGGAGATAGAAAATCAGAAAAGCATCTTGTCCTGGTTGATCTGTTCTTATGTCTCATGGAAAGGGTATAAATTGAACTATTTCAATGTTTTGTGAGTCTGAAACATTCTCCTTGAAGTGAGAAAAAACAGAACATTTTCATATCGCTCGGTTTGGGGAGCGGACGAAGAGAAAATATTTAGTTATCCCTGTTCACCAAAAGGTAGTGGAATGGGTTTGGGTCTCCCTGAAAATAACTGGTGCCACTTATGTCCTCTCTTTTGTCTTCCTCACCATTCAAGTAAGGTCTGCAAGTTATTAAAAACCTCTAGGGAGGCAGATAACAAACATTTCCTCTTAGTAACCCTCTGAGCCCATCTCAGTGCTTAATAACACTTATGGAGGGACATTTCCCCTCTAGAGTAAACCTAAATTATTATCGTGCAGGTTAATTCCATTTCCTCTCTTCTCTCCAGTGAGGAGGAAGAACAGCTGTTTACCATCGTCCTCAGAGTAGAATTGAACACACCTGAACACAGAGGCATCCACTCATCCTTAGACTTTCATCATTCAAGCAGAATAGCCTTGATATGTCAGTTGTTCTCAAAGTGGTTCTCTGACCAGAGGCACCAGCATCTCCTGCGAACCTGCTAGACATGCAGATTCTCAGGCTCCACCCCAGACCTGCTTAATCAGAACCTGAGGGTGGGCCCAGCCATTGGGGTTTTGAGAAGCCTTCCAGGGGATTTTCATACTCCTTAAAATCTGAGAATGACTGATATGGTAGTTTTGATCAGATGTGGGTAATTATTACTAATAATAATCCTAACAATTCATAATTTTTTTAAAGTTTCTGTGAATGTCTGCATATAACAGTGCATACGTTTATGTATTTATTTATGTGAGACATTGACTGGCAGCTAGCTGTACCTAGGTTTCTGTGTAATCGGAATTTAACAGATGGAAATGGTGCCCTCTGTTCAGGCACAAACGTGCAGAGCTGACATTTTGGTTGTGGCCACCTGGGTTTTACATCATAAGTGTACAGCTCATACAATAAGAGAAAATACAGGTGAGAAAAGAGAAAACAGTGAGAAAGGAAAACGCTCCAAACAGATAATCATTATTCTCTTTATTTTTGTTTTCTCTCAGATTTTCCTTCCTATGCACAACAGAGAAAAAATTCTCCCAAGTGAAATCATACTATGCACACGGTCTTCTTCTTCTTCTTTACCCATTTTATCAACATATTTTATTTCACGCAACCTCTTCAAAATATTATCATTTCAACATATAATCAGTATAAAATTATTAATGAGATATTTTATGCATACAGTCTTCTAATCTGCATTTTAACTTAAGAACATGCCATGAATGCCAGCAAGACAACACACACACACACACACACACACACACGGTCATTTTTGATAGTTCCATAGCCCATGGCTAATTACCTATTGATGGACCATTAGGTTATTTTCAGTTTCCCCCCTTCCTTCTCTCCCTCCCTCCCTTCCTTCCTTCTTTTTTCCTTCCTTTCCTTCATTCTTTCCGATTTTAGAAAACTAAAGTTCCATTAAACAACGAATAAAGAGGTGAGATAAACGACAAAATCCTCAGACTTGTGTGGCTGAGACCTCACTGTTCTCTGCCAGTTTTATGAAAGCTAGAAAACCAGTGTTAGCTGGCCTTCTGTTTCATTATACGTCGTCCATTTTTTGAGGAGTTTCAGGTATTCTTTGGGCTTATAATTAAACATGATTGGGAAGACTTTTTTTAGGGAATACTAATGTGTTGTGCATTCTACACGTAGCCTTGCTATTCTTAAGAAAATATTTTGAAAGTTTGGTCAATTTATATTGACGTTGATTCACTGGTACCTTTCCCCTGATTTGCTGTGACTGCAAACATATATTTTTAGAAAGATTATTCAGGTTTAGGAGCAGTTTATACCTGTGAGATATGGTAAAATTAACTAGAGAGCCTGAGAATGGCACCCTTGGCTTTGGCTTCACGAGCTCACAACGGAGCAAGCCTTTAAGAATTCCAGTGGTAAGGCTTCCCTGGTGGCGCAGTGGTTGAGAGTCCGCCTGCCGATGCAGGGGACACGGGTTC
>NC_041225.1:81456288-81460984 GCF_002837175.3 Physeter macrocephalus
AGGAGCGGCTGGGCCCGTGAGCCATGGCCGCTGAGCCTGCGCGTCCAGAGCCTGTGCTCCGCAACGGAAGAGGCCACAACAGTGAGAGGCCTGCATACCGCAAAAAAAAAAAAAAAAAAGAATTCCAGTGGTAGTACATCATGTACAGAAGAATTGTAGCCTGAGGAATGTTTTGAGTTTCTCCCAAACATTTTAAATGATGTTGCTGTAGTCCTATGCAATTTGTAGCATCTCTTGCTTTGAACTTTATCCTTTACAGAAATTTTGTTATGATAAAACTAACTAGGTAAAAACCTTCTCCCACCATTTTATTTCTTTTCTTCCCATGCTGTCACATTAGGATGTAAAAAGTTTGTTCTTTGAATGGAGCAGAAAAAGAAAGATCTTATTTTCAAATTAACTTGGAAAGGTGTAGATTTTTTAAAAATCAAACATTCCTATAGCAGACAGTTCTGTATTTTAGAAATAGTAACTCATTTAATGTTTATATGAGTTGGGTATGACTATTATTCTCATTTTGCAGGGGAAAATGAGGCACAGAGTAACTTTCTCAAGCCACACAGCTAAGAAATAGAAGAACTGGGATTCAAACATAGATAGGTTGACTGGAGTCCATGCTTTTACCCATGTATTATGTAATGTACTATGAAGCTTTTCTGGGATTATTGCTCTATTTAATTCATTCAAGGTCATTGCCTCCAACCTTGGGTTTAGGGAGAAAGGTTCATGTTTGAGGATTTATGGATTAGGAGCTGCAGCAACGGTCCAGATTTTCTATTTTCCTCCTATTCAAAGTGATGAGCTTAAAAATCTGACATTTGTAAAGGATAATCATTCCTGAATTGGGAGGGGGTGTTGTTTCTACTATTTAAGTAGGAGTTTTATAGGAATGGTTGAATTTATTGAGAAAAATGTGCTGTTTTGTATCTGAAATCCAATACTTTATTTTTTTTTCTAATAGAGGTTAACTTCTCAAAAGGACAGTTGGCAATGAAAGCTTGAACTAGAACTAGGCTGTTGGCATACACCTCCCATCTTCTCTTTTTGCTCTTTCCCTTCACCCAACCTCGCAGAAAGTAAAAATGCCAGGAAGAAAAATGGAGAAAGTGATACTATTAAATATAGAAAAGGTGCTATTTTCATAGATGTTTGTGGTGTTAGGAAGTTTTCGCTCTCTTATTTTTTATTTTCTCTATAAAGCTTTATTATCATTTTTCAGAGATATACATACTGCAACAGAGTCCAAGATTACTAGGGAAAGGGCTTTTATTCACTTGTGTTAGGGAGGAGGATTTTGTGAAAGAGAAGGGAGAAAGAGAGCCTACTAGATCAGGATCTATCTTAACTTGGTGCTCAATTGAATAAAATGTTTGGACTGAAGGAGTAGATTTTTCTGATTTTATTTATCTTTTATAGTGAATCTTGTTCAAATTTCTTATAGAAAAATAGAAACAAAGATAACTGCCATGAATCCCAGCTTCCCTAAAACCAGAACTTAATTTAGCAGCTGCTCCAAAACATCCCCCCAAGAAAAAACTACCAATTCTGTTTTCAACTAAAATTGGTAAGAAAAGATAGCACAAATAAAGTGTTGAAATCATAAGGCATTTTTTTTTTTTTTACAGAAATTAAGGTTTTATGTACTTCAACTTGCAGACTTCAACACTTTGCAAATTAAGGTGGCAAAAGGTTGGAGCCTTTCAACTCTAGTCAACAGATAAAGTCTTGATCCTTAATATTCAGTGAATATATGCACATAATGGAAAATATTTTCTAATTGCTGATTCTTTTGCCGAGTGTTAACAAAGATTGTTTCACCGTTTCCAACCAGTCATAGAAGTTAGTTTCGCTTCCTTCTCTTACCTTAGTTAAAAATATTCTAAATTGGTATGTAAAATCCCCGTATCTTTGACTTCTCACTGAGAGTTGACACATATTGCAAACAAGCAGTTAAGCCCTGTCATTAAAACTTATGACATACTATTTGTGTACATATAACCTTCAAGTTTATGTGAAGGTGGTTAATTCATCTCTCTGTGATGATCTTTATTTTTTTTTCCCTTTACTTTTAAAAATAAAGTGGATAAGGAATAAAAATGTCTAGAGCCGGCACCAAGATCTTGGACCAAGTGACCTGGGTTTCAAATGTGATAATATTCCACTGAAGAATCACGTTCGGTGGGAGTTGAATGTACATGTGAATGGTTGTGCTGAGGAGGAGATGGTCAGGAATGGGGAAGATGGGGGTGGGTGGAGTGGAGAGTAGCACAAAAAGAGACCACAGTTTTTTACCAGGCGCTGCTGGTGTTTTCAGATTAAGATGGGGGATTAAGGAATTTTACTCAGCAATTTGAGATGCTTTGTTAGGGGCTGAGGAGATTTGAGCTGCTTTGTTCTCAAACCACATGTTAGTGAAAAAGCAAACAGGCACTTAATCCTGACAGACAGCAGAACTTGACATCAATTTGCCCCTTGGGAGGTGACCAGGAGTTCTCTGTGACGGGCTAAAATGGCCAGGCCTTGTTTTCCTGAAGCCTAATGCCAACATTCCATTCTAACCTGTGTTTCTCAGCCGTGTGGCCATGACTTGGATGGTTGGACTGACCAAGAGTTTCTTGATAATGGAGATTCTTACCCTTTTTTCTAAAAACTAACAAAAAAAACCTTTTAAAGGCAAACAACCTACAAGGTTCCAGATACTTAAATAGATTTCAAACAGGTCTAATATATTGGCCACTTAGTTTTGAAATGAAGTATAGAAAAGCTGAGATTCTTTCCTTTTGAAAATAATGGATTCTTTCTTTTGGCAATAGAGTCGCAGGACAACATATCCATTTTCGAGCCTATATATGATTATGAAATAAATATCAATTCTTTTTTTTTAACATCTTTATTGCAGTATAATGGCTTTACAATGGTGTGTTAGTTTCTGCCTTATAACAAAGTGAATCAGCTATACATATACATATATCCCCAATCTCCTCCCTCTTGCGGCTCTCTCCCACCCTCCCTATCCCACCCCTCTAGGTGGTCACAAAGGACCGAGCTGATCTCCATGTGCTATGTGGCTGCTTCCCACTAGCTACCTATTTTACATTTGGTAGTGTATATATGTCCATGCCACTCTCTCACTTCGTCCCAGCTTCCCCATCCCCCTTCTCTGTGTCCTCAACTCCATTCTCTACAACTGCGTCTTTATTCCTGTCCTGCCCCTAGGTTCTTCAGAACCACTGTTTTTTTCTTTTTCTTTAGATTCCATATATATGTGTTAGCATATGGTATTTATTTCTCTTTCTAATTTACTTCACTCTGTATGGCAGACTCTAGGTCCATCCTCCTCACTACAAATAACTCAATTTCTTTTCTTTTTATGGCTACGGAATATTCCATTGTATATATGTGCCACATCTTCTTTATCCATTCATCTGTTGATGGACACTTAGGTTGCTTCCATGACCTGGCTATTGTAAATAGAGCTGCAATGAACATTGTGGTACATGACTCTTTTTGAATTATGGTTTTCTCAGGGTATATGCCCAGTAGTGGGATTTCTCGGTCGTATCGTAGTTCTATTTTTAGTTTTTTAAGGAACCTCCATACTGTTCTCCATAGTGGCTGTATCAATTTACATTCCTACCAGCAGTGCAAGAGGGTTCCCTTTTCTCCACGCCCTCCCCAGCATTTGTTGTTTGTAGATTTTTTGATGATGGCCATTCTGACTGCTGCGTGGTGATGCCTCATCGTAGTTTTGATTTGCATTTCTCTAATGATTAATATGTTGAGCATTCTTTCATGTGTTTGTTGGCAATCTGTATATCTTCTTTGGAGAAATGTCTATTTAGGTCTTCTGCCCATTTTTGGATTGGGTTGTTTGTTTTTATGTCATAGAGTGTTCTGCCTATGTTTTCTTCTAAGAGTTTTATAGTGTCTGATGTTACATTTAGGTGTTTAATTCATTTTGAGTTAATTTTTGTGTATGGTGTTAGGGAGTGTTCTAATTTCATTCTTTTACATGTAGCTGTCCAGTTTTCCCACCACCACTTATTGAAGAGGATGTCTTTTCTCCATTGTATATTCCTGCCTCCTTTTTCAAAAATAAGGTGACCATATGAGCGTGGGTTTATCTCTGGGCTTTCTGTCCTGTTCCATTGTTCTATATTTCAGTTTTTATGCCAGTACCATACTGTTTTGATTTCTGTAGCTTTGTAGTATAGTCTGAAGTCCAGGACTTATCTCCTATAACATTCTTTATTTTAATGTCTATTTTTTTCTGCTATGGGTATTGCTACTCCAGCTTTCTTTTGATTTCCATTTGCATGAAATATCTTTTTCCATCCCCACACTTTCAGTCTGTATGTGTCCCTAGGTCTGAAGTGGGTCTCTTGTAGACAGCATATATATGGGTCTTGTTTTTGTATCCATTCAGCCAGCCTGTGTCTTTTGGTTGGAGCATTTAATCCATTTATATTTAAGGTAGTTATCGATATGTATGTTACCATTTCTTTCTATTACCATTTTCTTAATTGTTTTGGGTTTATTATTGTAGGTCTTTTCCTTCTCTTGTGTTTCCTGCCTAGAGAAGTTCCTTTAGCATTTGTTGTAAAGCTGGTTTGGTGGTGCTGGATTCTCTTAGCTTTTGCTTGTCTGTCAAGGTTTTAATTTCTCTGCCGAATCTGAATGAGACCCTTGCTGGGTA
>NC_041225.1:81463525-81499153 GCF_002837175.3 Physeter macrocephalus
ATTAATATGTGTCTTGGCATGTTTCTCCTTGGATTTATCCTGTATGGGACTCTCTGTGCTTCCTGGACTTGACTAACTATTTCCTTTCCCATATTAGGGAAGTTTTCAACTATAATCTCTTCAAATATTTTCTCAGTCCCTTTCTTTTCCTCTTCTTCTTCTGGGACCCCTATAATTCGAATGTTGGTGCTTTTAATGTTGTCCCACAGGTCTCTGAGACTGTCGTCAATTCTTTTCATTCTTTTTTCTTTATTCTGCTCTGTGATAGTTATTTTCACTATTTTATCTTCCAGGTCATTTATTCGTTCTTCTGCCTCAGTTATTTGCTATTGATTCCTTCTAGAGAATTTTTAACTTCATTTATTGTGTTGTTCATCATTGTTCGTTTGCTCTGTAGTTGTCATTGTTAAACATTTCTTGTATTTTCTCCATTCTATTTCCAAGATTTTGGATCATCTTTACTATCATTACTCTGATTTTTTTTTGAGGTAGACTTCCTATTTCCTCTTCATTTATTTGGTCTGGTTGGTTTTTCCCTTGTTCCTTCATCTGCTGTGTGTTTCTCTGTCTTCTCATTTTGCTTAACTTACTGTGTTTGGGGTCTCCTTTTCACAGGCTGCAGGTTTGTAGTTCCTGTTGTTTTTGGTGTCTGCCCCCAGTGGCTAAGGTTGGTTCAGTGGGTTGTGTAGGCTTCCTGGTGGAGGGGACTAGTGCCTGTGTTCTGGTGGATGAGGCTGGATCTTGTCTTTCTGGTGGGCAGGACTGCATCCGGTGCTGTGTTTTGGGGTGTCTGTGACGTTATTTTGATTTTAGGCAGCCTCTCTGTTAATGGGTGGGGTTTGTTCCTGTCTTGCTAGTTGTTTGGCATATGGTGTCCAGCACTGTAATTTGCTGGTCGTTGAGTGGAGCTGGGTCTTAGCATTGAGATGGAGATCTCTGGGAGAGCTTTTGCCATTTGATATTACTGGGAGCTGGGAGGTCTCTGGTGGACCAGTGTCTTGAACTTGGCTCTCCCACCTCTGAGGCACAGGACTGACACCTGGCCAGAACACCAAGACCCTGTCAGCCACATGGCTCAGAAGAAACGGGAGAAAAAAGAAAGAAAGAATGAAAAAAATAAAATAAAGTTATTAAAAAAATAAAAAAATTATTAAAAATTAAAAAGTAATTAAAAAAGAAAGAAAGAAGAGAGCAACCAAACAGAAAAGCAAATCCACCAATGATAACAAAAACTAAAAAGTATACTAAAAAAACCCACAAATAACAGACAGACAGAACACTAGGACAAATGGTAAAAGCAAAGCTATACAGACAAAATCACGCAAATCCACCGCCTCAATTTTGAGATGATTCGTTGTTTATTCAGGTATTCCACAGATGCAGATGCAGATCAAGTTGACTGTGGAGATTTAATCTGCTGCTCTTGAGGCTGCTGGGAGAAGTGTCCGCGCTGATAGCCGCGGCTCGCGCCCGTCTCTGGAGCTCCTTTAGGCTGTGCTCTGAATCCCCTCTCCTCAGGCACCCGGAAACAATGGTCTCTTGCCTATTCGGCAGCTCCAGACTTCTCCCGGACTCCCTCCCGGCTAGCCATGGTGCTCTAGTCCCTTCAGGCTGTGTTCATGCCGCCAACCCCAGTCCTCTCCCTGGGATCCGACCAAGCCCGAGCCTCAGCTCCCAGCCCCCGCCCATCCCAGCGGGTGAGCAGACAAGCCTCTCGGGCTGGAGAGTGCTGGTCGGCACCGATCCTCCGTGCGGAATCTCTCCGCTTTGCCCTCCGCACCCCTGTTGCTGCGCTCTCCTCCGCGGCTCCGAAGCTCCCCTCGTCCGCCACCCACAGTCTCTGCCCGTGAAGGGGCTTCTAGTGTGTGGAAACCTTTCCTCCTTCACAGCTGCCTCCCACTGGTGCAGGTCCCATCCCCATTCTTTTGTCTCCGTTTTTTCTTTTGCCCTACCCAGGTACGTGGGGAGTTTCTTGCCTTTTGGGAAGTCTGAGGTCCTCTGCCAGCATTCAGTAGGTGTTCTGTAGGAGCAGTTCCACAGGTAGATGTATTTCTGATGTATTTGTGGGGAGGAAGGTGAGCTCCACGTTTTATTCCTCCACCATCTTGAAGGTCTCCCCCAACATCAATTCTTATGTAGGGCTTTGAGGGAGGTTCTACTGACTCACCAGTTACACTAAAGTCATACCCTTCAAAGTCACTGGAGTAGGACAAAAGCAAACAAAATGAATGGGAAAGAAATGAATGACTTCTTGAATTGGATTGGATACATTACTAAATTTAAGTGTACACAGTTATATAGTCTGGCACATAATCTGAAATTGTGGTATAAAGGCTAATTTTTGCCAACTTGAGTTTGTGCCACCCTTAATCCATTGACCTAAAATGCACTTTTAGTAGGCTATTGATTTATGAAACTTTGGCATGCGTAGGAAAACCATTTTAAAAATCAGCATTGAAGCAGAAAATTTATAAAGCATATTTCAAAACAAATTTTATTACATTATAAAGATTTTCTGGATGAATATTCAGCTAAGCAGTAACTCTTATACTCTGGTAGGATGTGAAAATCTGTTACATCTTAATAACTAAAAAACAAATTTTGTCACTAGTGCAAGGTTGTTACATTTTTGCAATGTTTACACACACAACTTTGAGCTCAACTTTGAGCTTTGCTCCCCTAGCTCCTCCCCCCACCCATATGAACTCAGGAAAATATACCTCTTTATTAACTAACTGCTAACTACTAAACTTCCCTCTACACTAATATTATAGGTGATTTCCTCCATTCTGCTATGAACTCAAAATTTTCTTTTAAATAACCAGTCATTATTCAAATAATCTTTTTTTTTTTCAGGATTGGTGGGACCCTCTTTATGTTTAAATAGCATCAAACTCATTTTCAAATGAGTGGGAGCATCTTGTATAAGAAAATTGGTATCACTTCAGATTACCAGAAAGAGAACCATATTCAAGTTTGAAGGTTTAATTTGAAGGAAATTTACCTTTGCATTGGCCAATGGAATAAACACATAAAGGGCTTGTATGTTTAGTTGCCAATTCTGAAGACCAGAGACTATTTCCAGTATTTTGTATGTCCTTAATTGTTTTTATAAACACCAGTGGGAGAGAAATCTGAAATTTAAAATACTTCAAAGGGACACCCATTCATTTATTTATTTTAAAACAGTATATGCTAGCCTTAAATGGCCATTAAGTTGTGTTGTTGTTCTCTGTTTTTGTAAAGGT
This sequence comes from Physeter macrocephalus, assembly GCF_002837175.3. Lineage (NCBI taxonomy): Eukaryota > Metazoa > Chordata > Mammalia > Artiodactyla > Physeteridae > Physeter > Physeter macrocephalus. Next base: position 81,466,774 of record NC_041225.1, read on the forward strand.
TTACCAGGCATATTATAAGGATCAAATACAGGATGAACTACCATCAGAAACACAATATTCATTCATTTAATTCTGGTACAGTAGAGCAAACTCAGGGTGACTCGAGGGACACAATGTCTTGTAAAACATATGTACTTAATATAAGGGTCATAAAACTTATTAAATTAAAACCTATGTTAAAAATAGGAAGAAAATTTATGCTGCTGTCTAAAATAGCAATAATTTCCCTTTGGCCTTTCCCTTTCCAAGTAATATGGATTCTTTTCAGGAGAAAAAAAAAAAGCCAACTTATGAATTCTTCATTTTGTAGGGCCAAATGCAAATCTCTTTTAACTGCACCATGCATTTTAATGGGCAAGTGATATGACAGAAAATAGAGGAACAAGAAGATAAGATGTTAAACCTTGAAAAGTGTATCTGTGTCTAGGTTTCAAGGAGACTTTGCTCCTGAGCCTGAACAACAAGCCCCGTTAGAGTTAGCTGGTGTCTAGGGAAAAGAGCTTAAGGGATATGAAGACAATAGAAACAATGTCTTTTAAATAGTTGATCTGGCTATGGGGCAGCAGTGCCGTGAAAAGGGGGGCACAGGACATAGAATTGCTGTTTATTCAGGGCACAGCAAAATGTCTCTGGACAAAACCTATTTTTGTTCAAGCAAAGTTTGGGGTGTACAAAATCCATGGAAACCAGAGAATTTGAAGTCAAGATTTTTTAAAATTGAAGTGTAGTTCATTTACAGTATCATGTTAGTTTCAGGTGTACAGCAGTGATTCAGTTATATATATATTTATATACATAAATTCTTTTTCAGATTATTTTCAGATTCTTTTCCCTTATAGGTTATTACAAAATAGTGAATATAGTTCCCTGTGCTATACAGTAGGTCCTTGCTGGTTATCTGTTTTATATATAGGAGTGTGTACATATATTAATCCAAACCTCTTAATTTATCCCTCCCCTCCCCCTTTCCCCTTTGGTAACCGTAAGTTTGTTTTCTATGTCTGTGAGTCTCTTTCTGTTTTGGGAGTAAATTCATTTGTATATTTTTTTTTACATTTTTTTGATTCCACATATAAGTGATATCATATGATATTGGTCTTTCTCTGACTTACACTTAGTATCTTAGTATGATAATCTCTAGGTCCATGCATGTTGCTGCAAATGGCATCATTTCATTCTTTTTTATGGCTGAGTAATAGTCCATTGTATATACGTACCACATCTTCTTTAACCATTCATCTGTCGATGGACATTTAGGTTGCTTGCATGTTAAAGTCAAGATTGACCTCTATTTGTGCCCCACTCTGCTGCCTGTGGGCCACGCTGGGGTAGAAATTGATACATTACCCTGACAAACAACTTCAAGGGGTTGGGACTGAGGGTGGTCTCAACTTTTTAAGCACTTGTACCCCTTTTTAATCCACCCAGTGAAACTATGTTTGAGTTTATCTTCAACATGACAGCCATTTTCCTAGCTGGTGCTCCTTGGTATAGATAGCACTTTAGGAATTTGAAACCAAAATAAATATCAGTTTCCTTCTACTATACTCACACAGGGATCTGCTGAGAATTTTATCTCCATACAAAAGTCTTAAGGCTGTTGAGAAGGAGCTATGCTTGGTCATTTACCTGTTCACTCTTAAACCCATTCCTGCCCTTTCCTTGCTCTTTTGTATTTTAGGGGGCTTAGCCCTGCAAAGCACATTGCCATCTGGTTTCTACAAAGGGAGATTCTGAGCAAGGAGGAGGGGAGACTGGGAAATCCCAACCCCTCAACATTCAACCTGCTTTGCAGGTGGTTCCGGCAATGGCAGCATCTCCTCTGAGGTCCCAGAGCCTGCCCCCTTCCCTTTGTCCTGTAGGTCTAGGGGTGGCAGTGGCTTCCTGCTACTGCCAAACTCTTGGTGGTCTCCAGTTAGCCTTTCAGTTCTTCCAACGCTTTTGTAACTAGGTCCCTAGTTTATATCCCTCTGTTGAAGTACCTGGTGGTGATTCTATTTTCCCGACTCAACCGCAGCTAATGGCTTTTTCAGTTGTAGTTATTGGTTCAAAAGATAAGAGATTCTCTCTGAAGTCTTCAGGCTCTTTTTTGGCCAGTGGGTAGGCTGCTGGGTCACAGTAGTCATTTTGGCAACTGGCACTCTCTATGGTAGAAGTGGAACAAACACGTTCAAAGGCAAAGTGAGGAAGTAAGAACCATGTAAGGGCCTTATAGGAAGTATATTTTAGGGGTATAAGAGAAGGCACATTGGGCTTCCCTGGTGGCGCAGTGGTTGAGAGTCCGCCTGCCGATGCAGGGGACACGGGTTCGTGCCCCGGTCCGGGAAGATCCCACATGCCGCGGAGCGGCTAGGCGCATGAGCCATGGCCGCTGAGCCTGCGCGTCCGGAGCCTGTGCTCTGCAAACGGAGAGGCCACAACAGTGAGAGGCCTGTGTACCACAAAAAAAAAAAAGAGAAGGCACATTGAAGAGGCCATGTGGACATGCTGTTGACCTTGGCTAACTCCCCTTAGTTGGATAGCACTGAAAACGGAGGCTTCCTATGGCCCTTGAAAAAAACTCTCCTAAAACCCCATAATACATTTTTCTTTTGTCCTTGAAGTCTTTTTTTTTTTTTCAAATTTTTCAAGTAACTACAGTGCTAGCGTAAAAATAGCCTTGTTTGAACTAAGATGAACAATACATACATGTACACTCAGAGGTCCAACTAACTCCCTTCAATCAGTAGAGGAACTCCTCAAAATCATACACCGGTTTCTCCCTCTTTTTCCCCTCTTTCTCTATGTGATCACATTCCCTAACAAAATTAAAAGTTGGTTTCCATGATACAACTTCATAGGCTGTTGTCTGCAATGAGTTTGCCCAAAAGAGTTCTAAATATTGGGGGGATAAAAATACCCAAACCCCAAACAAAATAGCTTTGCCATTCAAAATACCATCTTGCAGTCTGACATTTGCAGAGACCTTGGGAATATAGCATGTGGGGACTTTGATCCTGTTCCTCCAGTGGCAGCTGGGCCTGGTCCAAGCAGCCCTGCTGCTAACATTGTCATTGGGTGAGATGAGTGGAGCTGGAGGGGACATTATTTTTGCTTTTAGCCTCAGAGGCTTTGGGCAACCATTCACCATTCAAGAAATTCATACTGGCTTCAGCCATATTTTCATCAGGCTCTTAATAAGGCTTGGGAAAGCTTGAAAACAGAATGCTCATTTTTTTGGAAGTCTTTCTTTGAACCCACCAGTTTTATGAAATTTAAGCACATTATTCATTGTATAATTATAGATGAAATATTAGAGAAGTGGACTAATTATACACAGTGCACTCAAGCCCAATTAAACTAGCCTCTGTGGCGAATGTAAGGGTATTCTCTTTCACTAATAAGAAATACTTTCTGAACAACAGAGAATAAAATCGTTAAATTGGATATGCTGTAGAGATTATAAATATCCTATTAGCATATAAAATGAAGATTAACCTTATTTAATCACTGCACACCAGATCACCAAAAGTCATATTGAACTCTGGTAATGTTGCTGTATCCATTCTGCAAAATAATAATAAAAAACCCACTATTAATAAAAATAGCTCACTAGATGCTATTCTCATGTGCTAAATTAAACTGTTGGAGAAACTCAAGTATTCCCGTAACTGCTTAACAAAATAACAAAACTACTTTTACCTACTTGTTGTGATATGATGGCTGATTCAGATTTATGTCAGCCTAGTGGCTAGAAAAAGTGTGTCTCCCTGGCTGGGAAAATTAGCCTACTGCAAAATAAGTAAAATATACAATTCATTCCAGCTAACACCACAAGTGACCTTTTGAAAATGTAAATTAAGTGATTGCACACACCAGGGGTGTGTTGAAAATGAAAATGTACGTGCTTGAGACATAGTGCCACCACCGCTTCGGGTATTAATTGGCAGGCTCTGAATCCAGGGATATCTGCGGTTTAATCGGAGTCACAGGAAATTCCACTTGAAGATACTCATGAGCCTTGTTTTTGTGATAAATAATCAGGGCTGGGCAGAGCAACCTCTGGAGTTTAGCAAGAACAAGGGGTTATTCAAATTCAAGTTATAATAGTAAAAATATTGGTTATGAGAAGCAACAAGAAATCAGCAAAGGTGAAGGCAGCAAATTTATGTATCACTTTCATGGATTGTGGTCTTTCACAGCTGAAGGACAGAAATCAGTGAAGAGGGGTAGGTGGCTAATGAACAGATCTTTGTTGGGATTATGGGAAGGGGCTGAAGTCAATCTTTCTTCCTCTTTCTTCCCTCCTCCTTCCCTCCCTCCCTCCCTCCCTCCCTCCCTTCCTTCCAGTTCTTGTTTATATTCCTTCTAAGATTTGATAGCTGTTTTTCTTTCATTGCGAAAATCTTCAGGAAACTGGAATATAAACACATTTATAAACATTGAGAATGATTGTGGCCATTACAACTTCATGTTCCTAATTAAATGCATTTATTTTTAAAACAATCAACATGTACACCTTCTCTTTGGTGGAACCCTTCCTCTTACTTTACTTAGGTGTCTTGCCCAAGAAAACAAGTTCAGTCCAAATTTCTATGAAAACTCAGACGGAAAGAAACTGAGAATAAACTAGAGGTAACAGGTCTGGAGGGGGCAAGGCAGTGCACGCTGTCCCAGACTTATCGAAATAAAATGTGATTTGATTGCGTTATGTTTCAGGATGCTAATGCAAAGCAAGCAAAGTGTACATGCAAGAGAACTCTAAGTAACTTCTTTTGCATTCTGGGACCAAAGCTTGCCAAGCCAAGGAGCCTTTCTTTCAGTTTAGTGCCATCCACTGTTTGGGTTTCTGTCCAGGTTCCTTGAAGGCCACTGGCACAATAAAAAAATATATATATATATTTAGAAAATCTTCTGTGGCTTTTTTATGCTATGGAGAGGGCAACATGAAGTGAGTACAGTGTTAATAATGACGGCTATTTTTGCCCTTTGGGACAAACCAACAATTAAGGAGTTTCAGCTTTCATTTATGTTCTCCTTAAACCCAATTAGAAGTTACTTTGCCTTGTAGGGGCTATTTTTACAATTTATTTGAAGTGCTGGGCAACTAAAGAAAATCCTATTTCTTCAGATTTTTGATGAGATTATGGATTTGCCATGACAATATCACTTTAAATAGACTTTTTAATTTTCCCCAGGTCTAGCTTGCATAGAGCAACTTAGCCTGGCCTCCGAATCGTTGTATTATGGGTAAATGGTTTGGTTGTGACACCGGATCGTTCTGACTTCAGAAAAGCAGTAGACAGTGTCTAGAAAAAAAAAAAAAGGTCTTTACTGAGATGATCAAAAGGGACATAAAGGCAGAAACTGACTTTCACTGAAACAGGTCTGGGGACCAGGCCTCCAGTGTCCTTATTGTAATTCATTGCTTTTTTCTAGGCCTCATGATAGAATTCTTCCATAACAGACAGAGGACTTTGTGAAATTGTAAATGAGTATGACTTCAAGCACTCTGTGGAAATGTATTCTCCCCCTACAGCCCATACATTATTCCTGCTTAGTTATGGTGGCTCACATTTCCCGTAAGTAGCAGAGAGAACTTAATTCAACTCACACCGCATCACTTTAAAACTGTGCAGCTCTCTTAATCAACCTTTGTATCAGACACAAACGTGCAGTATGACCTAATTTGAAAATGTCTCAAAGTGCTGACTCAAACTGTTAGTGAATAAAGGCTAGTCATTACCATTATGACACTAATGTGATGCAAAATAAAATCGAGTTGCATCAGCTGAACATTAGTTTGCAAAAATATTAGTGATTGAAGCCATTTTCTGTTCATATTTTATTTATGCTTATATATATGTATATGTGTACATATATTTATTTATCTATTTATTCGAAGCAGCCTTGTGACAAAAGTTTTAAGTGCGGAAGAAGTTCCTTTTTTTTTCTTTTTCACATCTTTATAGGAGTATAATTGCTTTACAGTGGTGTGTTAGTTTCTGCTTTATAATAAAGTGAATCAGCTATACATATACATATATCCCCATACTCCTCCTTCTTGCGTCTCCCTCCCACGTTCCATTTTTAACACTGACAAAGCCACAAGATTAAAAGTAGATCACACGTACATCATGATCCCCCCACTATAAGATGAAAACATATTGTTGCTGAATTCTTATTAGAATATTTATACACATCTAAGCAATAACATGAAAATTCTCACCTTCCCCTGTACTTTGGTGGCAGTTTCCAAGATTTTTCAACAGCTCTTGTACTACTTACTATTTTATATCACTCACAAATTCTCTGACTTTTGTCTTTTTGAATAAGAAGGATTTGGAATTTCTTTCTTTCCTTACTTGACAAAAAAAATTTTTTTTGACATAGAAATATGTACTCAATCTACGTTGGTGATATTACATTTGAACAAAAGAAAGTAGGATATGGGACTAGAGATTATTTAGCCTCACCCCTGCTGATAATACTTTATATAATGAAGCATAAATTATCTTTTACTTATAGAGTTTAGATGGTTTTGAAAAAAAATGCATGTGGTTATTTAATTCTTATACATCCTAGAGCTAGTATTGGTTTCAACCAATAAACTGATAATTAACAATTGAAAATAAATCAGCATGAATCAATCTTTCGTAAATTAGGGAAATTGTCCCAATGGTCAGTCATAAATTCTGCCCTGGATCCCATTTGGGATCTCCTGAATCCTGAAAATTTTGAACATAAAGTTTATACATTAGTGATCAAATACTTCTGATTTTACTTATTTAACAGTGAGAACAAGCCAAGCACATAAATACCCAGGAGATAGATTGTTCTTTAAAAATTTCAAGGACAAGAAGTTTGGGCTATCAATAAATTATTTAACGTGCTTCAGGTTGAGAGAGTATATATCTTCATATCGTATCACTATAAACAATCGGTAGAAAATACAGCTAAATTAAAATGCTGGCAAGCTTCATTCATTCACTTTTTAGAAAAACAAGTAAAACCTTAAAGCAAGATGTGTAGAAATTTGCTGCTATGCGATGACTTTAGTATTTCAGTCTATTTTATATTCTGTAACATGTGGCTGGGACTATTTTTACGACCTATGTTTTATTTCCACATTAAGATCATCCAGATTTTAACAAGAGTAAGTTTGAAAAATCTCAAGTGGACTTTGCCAAAACCAGCACTCAGAAGCATGATGCTTCCACGCACACGCACACAGGCACACTCCCACGTGATCCTCTAAAAGAGAGGATCATGGTTTTTAGCTAAAATCCAATTGTTCTTATTTTTAGGTTACAGGAGGGAAAAAGGTATGTGGGTGTGATGGCTGCAAATGTATTGCCAGCCTCTTAACAGTTCATCATTCTTAAATGATATAAGTGTAGCAGCACCCTTCTGAGAAAAATCTTTCCTGTGGATTTTACTTTGTCCATGCCAGGACAAATTGCGTGCTAAGCTGGAATAATTCTGAGACGGAAGACACCTCTATGACTGTCCTTGGAATACTGAGGAGCTGACATTCCTCTTTGGAAGATGAGGGGAGAATGTCCCCTACCCTCTTAATTGATGATTTACTGTGCTCTCTCTCCCCTGGGGCCACAACCGATGATCTGTAAGCTTGTTGAATTTCGAAGCAAATACGAAATATAATCAATATATAAAAATAAGAAAAGAGAGAGGAAAAAATGCCATGAAAATTTATGACCTTAACATTCCTTCAGGGTCAAGCAATTTATCAAATTCTCTCACTTTCTGGTTTCAATTACACAGCCATTGTGGAAGGAACTTATTTTAGCAGGTTCATTTGCCTCAGTGGGGAATACAGGACTTTGGCCTAATGCTTCACCTTTAGTGCAGGCCATTTGAGCCTTAGAACAAATACCAATCATCACTCTTTGGAAAAAAGAATCTGCATCGGCGTGGCCTATTGGAACGGGGTTTCTGTCAAGGTAAACGGTTGTCGGCAATGACTGTGGGAGAGTGGCGATAAATCCCATTTTATTGCTGAAAAATTCCAGCTTCACTCCGTGCCTGACAGCTCCCACATTCTCATACCCATTTGGGCAATTTCTGCACTCTGTCCATCTGGTTCTCATTACCTCTCAACCTGCCTGCGTCTGATCCAGAAAAAGTGCAGGTCAGAAATGGGAAAAGAAACTGAGGTGATGGACAAAACAGAAAGCAGGGGGGTGGCCCTTGGAGGTCGGGGTAGAGGTGAGGGAACAACAGGAAAGGGGGGATCCCAGCTTAGGCTCGGACCAGTCGCTGGAAGGGGCTGCTTAGATATATTAGAGAAAGGTAATGACAGAACCTGAGCTGGGAAACCAGAGGAAACTGTATCTTACATTCAGGCCTTTCAAAGGCACCTGCTTTGGGGTGGACGAGAGTGAAAGAATGTGGTAGGTATGGGTGGATGGGGACAGACTAAGGGACAGTCCAGCCCATCCCATCTATAAAGGCACTGTGTCACAGAGTAGAGGGCCTGGTCTAGAAGAGCGTCAAGTTCAGCAACAAACAACATGGAGCCTGGAGCCCCATGTACACAGCTGGTATGCTTCCAAATATGGGATAAAACTCTGCTGGAGATTCAGTTTTGGTTCAAGAATATAATTTTTTTAGAAGAAGAAAACTCTAGGGCCACCAACAGCATTGTCTCCCTTCATTTTTCTAAGAAAATTAATATTTAAAAATGAACGTGTCCTAATAGGCACATTTATGGGATGGTTCAGTCATGGAATGGCAGGACTAGCAAGTGAGTTGCCTGGGTATTCATAACCCCATTGACATATATGGTCATTTTTTTGGAGTTGCTGTGCATTTATGCCTTTGGAAAGTTAGCCTCATTCTCTGAAGCTGAAATCCTTTTGATCATAATTGCTTCTGACCTAAAATTACCCACCGTCACCATAAGATGCCTCTTGGGGACAAAGAAATAAATACAGTAAATATCTGATCATAGATATAAATAATAAGCCCACTTAGACATTATCCTAAATTAGACTAGGATGAAACTGTATAACTATATATGTAAAAATATAAATTTTTCTTCTTATTTTGATTGGGTCATTATAGTTAATACTAAAATAAAATTTGGAAAGTATATCGAAGTACAAGTGATGAAATAAATAAAAATATTTTTATTCAGTAAAAATATTAGAATCAGATGAGTGGTTAGATAGATGGTGGTTATTTCACCACTTGTTCTGAAGGCAATTTTGCAGTTTTGTCTTAAAACCAGGTATGATTGTGTATTCTTAAATATGTTGGAGAGCAGAGTCATTGCTACGATTTGCAGGCAGAATCTCTTATACTAGATATGTTTATACAGACAGTATGTCTTAGCGCCTTCTGGATCCCAGGGGTACAGAGAGCATTCCAGGACCGCAAAATTCACTTTTTCACAGCCAGACCCCTAACTGCTGCCATGCATATCTCGGTTTTATTGGCTGAATTCTAATATCAAGATGATGTTAAATTTTAGTTACTGAGCCAGACCTTGCAGATAAGAAATACTGGCTTCCAATATTTAAGATTTAATTTCAAAATTTTCAAGTCATGCATGTGCAAGAGAATTTCTATAAAATGTAATTACCTGAAATTGTAAGTGAACTCCGCATGAGATATTTGAGTGGAAAAGGAGACCGTTTATAAAAATTTTAAGTTAAAATGACTAGACAATTTGGAGTGAAGTAAATTACAGATGATCAAAAATGGAAGTTTATTATTTGGCAACTTTAAAGTGAATACTTTTAGTCAACAAATACAGCTCTAAAACAGACGTTTTCTTGTATGCATATTAAAAGGCATAAACTTTTGGCTACTATTACATATCCATTAAAATGACCATAATATATGACATCTCTAATTTGGAAAGGAATTGCAGGTTCTTAGCCAAAAAAGAATCTCATTTGAAGTTTACTTTTCTGGGCTGTACATGTGTCAGAAAGATGCGATCATTGAAACTCCAAAGAATGTTTTTTTCTTTTAATAGCATAGCAGAAAATTAATGGCATGGGGGAGGGTGAAGTGACAATTTAACTTGATGCTTGATAGCTGTTTACTTATCAGTTTGTGCCCAGATTTCAGTGTCCTGTAAAAGAAAGGGGGAAATAAAGAAGCCACAGCATTCATATGGCTTTTAGGGAACTTAAGACACATGGAGGAAAGTGCTTAGAAGGCTATTGAAATATTTGCAAAACAAATCATTTACATTTACCTTTTGTGTATGTAAAACCCAGAGTGCCTACAAAGACAGAACCAACTTTAGCTGTAAGAAATATTTCAGCATCAAAATGGTTAATAGTATTATAGCTTCAAAAGAGCCTATTGGCTCACCCTCAAGGATGCCCTGCAGTTGTTGTTAAAGTCATCAGATGAAGCTAGCCTTCTCAGCTAGCCTTTAGATTTGTCTGCTAACAGTAAAAATACTATAATAAATCGGTAACATATGTTGCCAGGCAAGGAAAAGTGATATAAATAAAGAGACTAGGAGACCCAAACCAAGTACAATGTGAAAAGAATTTAACTTTCAACCTATTCGTTGGCTAATTAACATTTGAAAAGCAATTTGAAAGTGTAACTGTTATTTGCTTATATTCTTCCTCATTTTTTTTTTTTTTCTCTCTTCAGATTGCATTCTTACCCAAATACTCCTTCGTGATTGCCTGTTTTGCGGCTTTGGGGTAAGTCCCAGTTTTCCACAACCTTAAGAATAAAAAAATGCATAACATAAAAGATGCCAGAAAGACTTATGTGTCCTGATGCATGGGTTTTGTGAAATATACATGGGCTTGTTGTTTGGGGGGGGCGGCTAATGAAATCAAGAGAAGGGGTTTGTTTCTGCAAGGATCCAAGAGTGTGTGAAAGTGTGCATTGCAAACGAGTCTCCCATCAGGAAAGCCACCTCTGGAATGGAAATGACAAAGCTTGGAACACACACAATCAATTATTTTCACTAGCATTTAAAATATAGAAAACAAAATCTGCTTTGGGAATTGACTGAATATTTTATTTAGCTTTTTTATTGAGACATCCTTTGAAAAATGGCATAATATAAATAGTTTTACAAAGCAACAATATAATCAATCTCTAAACTAGAATATAAATCAAGGATTTCATTAACTGCTGTAGCCAGTTTGAATTGTAGTCTTGTCCATAATGCCTATCTGTCTATGTATGTCCGAGTTATATTAAAAACCTTTAAATGGCTTTGTAATATCAGCTACATCTAGCTATTATAATAATTAATGGTACTGTTTTATAAATCAATACATGTATTCTTGATAAATTCATATCCAGTTAATGGTGTAATTTAAATAAAAAATTAATGCAATAAAGGACATACAGAAACGGGCAGGAAATCTTTAAAGGTTAAGAGACAAATTTGTCTAAATTCATTTTTAACCTGTTTTGAAAAAGTTTGTTTAAAATCAGTGGAGATTTACCTTGTTTTTGTGAAACTAACCTTGTCATGTCTGTTGGTATCTAGTATTGAATTTGTAAGATGTTTTCTTTTTATAACTTCTAAGTTTTAATTACATACTTACGATACTGTGAGATGTTTTACTACCATTGTACTCGTTTTTTTCAATAACTGAGTATTCTTTAGAAAAATAGAATAAAACAAACTAAAATCCTCAAACCATTCATTTATTTTCAATACATGAATGAAATGTAAATGCTTTATTTTTTTTATATCACTAAATTAACCGTGCTGAAAATCTCCAAAGCCATATACAAATTTTATTTAGGGGGGAAAAAGGACTGATTAGTTCAATGAATTTACATGTGTAAGAGCCAGAGTTTTTACTACTTTCACTGAATGAACATCCTAGGAATTTTAGAAAGAAAAGAAAAATGCATTGACGAGTCCACAATGTAGTTTAACGCTGCACACGGGTGGAGAAACATTCTACAAAGAGCGTATTATTGTTCTAATTTTAAAAATACACACCAAAGGCATATTAAGGAATAATGAGATTTAGAAAAAGCACTGAATGTTGTAGGTGATCAAATACAATCTTAAATCTTTCCAAATAAAATTTCATTTCGTTTATAGAGGAAGCATTTTACACAAAATATCTTTCAGAATTATGCAGACCAGTCTGCCCTGCCATTCTCGGTGACATGGTGCAGAATGTTACTTTAATCCACTGAGCTTTTTCTGACATTTTTCTTAACATTGCTGAGCCTTATTTAGAGCAGCAAAGGAGATGTGTGCAGTTTCCTTTGACACTGATGGGTGTTTCAAAATGTTACAGGAGAGAGAGAGAGAGAGAGAGAGAGAGAGAGAGAGGAGAAAAGATTTGCTGCTAGTCATTTCATCAATAGAGCTACAGGAGCAATTACTATTTGTTAAAAGTTTCTATTTCAAATGAAGCTAAATTTTAAAGAAGGCTCATCCCTTTAGAAGAGCTGATGCTTGGAAGAGGAGGGGAGAGAATGCACATTAGTGATTACATGTTAAAGTGCGCTCAAGTACTGGAATCATTTAAAATGTATTGTGTTTTTAGATGAAACCTGCAGCAAAACCACTCCTAAGAGGCTTAATTTAGGTTTTATAGGAAGAACATAAAAAAGACCAGGTTACAGCCACACACTGAAATATGGGGTACGTTTAAAATATCTTCATTTAAAAACGTATGTTTATTTTCCCTCCTGGGATCACTAACGTGTGTCTCGACAGAGAAAGCGAGGACATGCTACATTCTTAAAAATTATCTGTTAAAGGGATCACATTCTAAGACAGGTTTGAGCATTTTTATGACTACAGATAACCTCTTAATTATGTCGCTGCCTTCCACTTGTTAATCAGGGACATTCAACACTGTTAACCAGCGAGTGGTTGCCTTTAGAAGACTACACTATTTTTAAGAATTAGAAACACTTTATTCCCATCATCATATTATCGCATGTATGATTTCAGCACTGCTAGAAACTTACCTGCTTGAAATACCGAACACCAAAGACAAGGTCTAGATGCCTGTAACGATGTTGTTAATTACTTCAAATTGTGCAGCTCATGAAAAGCTTTAAGAGATAGATAATTTTACTTTTCTTGTCCCCCACCCCCCACCCCCCGTGCCTCCCTTACCTCTCACACAATTCCTATTTGAACCAATTTTAGGTGTCTTCTGCCGCCACCAGCATGTGAGCTACTCAGAGACCCTTTCAGAGAGCAAGGTATAAGTGGAGTAAATAAAATCGTTTCACTATTGCTTTATCAACCCTCCTAGGTAGTTTTCCTGCCAGCCAACTTGCACTGTTAAGACCCGTAAAATTATGCAATAGTGACTTCTTTGGAGGTTCTTTAATCAGGTAATGGCCAGTGTTAGCAGGGAAGGGCCCAGGGTGATGTTGCTGGCACTTAACACTGGGCTTGGTCATTACGTGTCTGGTAGAGACCAATAAACAGCTGATTACTACCCTATAAGGAGCCAATATTTTACATTTATCCTAGTTTTTTTTTTTTTTCTTTTCTTTGCAACTTCTCATAATGGCAAGGATTTGTCAAGAAGACCTACGAGCAATAACCTCACAGGCCCCTTAAAAATAAGAATCTTCCTAGCGTGAAATGATGCCTTTGGTGAAATGGTGAGAATGATTTTGGCTTTTACAAGAGCAAAGGTTTGATTACTTTAAAGCCCATTTCTTTCAGATGGGGAGACCCCCCCCGGACACCATCCCTCACTCTCCTGTCCCCTTCTCTCTTCTATGACAGGTTCACAGGCTGCAGCCAAGGGGTTTTAAAATGCAAATATTTATATTTGAGCTCTGGCAATAACAGAGTCATTTTGCTTCCTCTGTTAGCCTGTGAAAATTGATGCTGCATACCTGGAAGTACGTTTCATTTCTCTCTTTACACATGAAGATATTATATAAATAAAAGATAATTTATGGAAAAGAAACAGCCATTTGAAATAATAATCCTAAATTTGACTGGGTAATCTTTTAAGGCTTTAAGAGGCAGAGATGCAGATTTCCACACTTTTAAAGAAAACTTGATTGCAGCCGGGAAATGTGTGCTTTTGAACACCTATTGAATTTGAATGCCTGCGTGGGTCAAAAAAGAAAAAAAGAGGGATAAAAGGAAGGCAGGAGAGAAAAAGGTGTGAATTTTACACATGCTTTAAACTAAGGTATTCAACCACATGTTTAGACTTCTTGTTACAGTTTTATTGACTCTCTTTATATCTGAATATAATTTTTTCATAACCTATGTAAATTGCAAAACAGTGAGTCTTATAAAATGCCTCTCTTGCCTGGGATCCTCATCTTAGCATGAACAGCACGATACCCAGAAGAAATGGACCCTAATTTCAGAACCTCATACAAAGCCAGGCAATTCTTGAGCCAAACTAACAAAGGGGGTGTAAGCGATTTCATTTATTTTGATAATCCTCCTCCTGCACGGGAGCATTTTGCTGTCTTTGTCAAAGTGAATGACAACAATTTGGCCAACTCTCTCTGAGCTGCACTCAACAGTGACAGGCAAATTATCAGAGGCCCTGCACTTCTTATTATCAGAGGAGAAGCCATCAGAGGGACGCATGGAGGATACCTCTCCCTTGTCACTATTTGTCAGTGGGACAAGGGCCACTGCTATGGGTAGCTGACAGGTAATTTCAACAATAACAATTACTCCTATTACTGGTGTCATAAACAATTCGCCCAAGGCATGACAATAGCAAAGCTTTATAATTCCATGCCATATAAATAAATGCCAGCAGGTAACAAGTAATTTAGCTCCAATCAAGCTTTTGCCCTGGCATTAATATTGTTATTGCAAGAAAATGGAAAATTGAAAAAATTCAATATGTTAATGAATTAAGAGAGGTTCAAGGGCTAGACAAGATGGGTTGAAAAAAGGAAACCAAAATTATTATGGTATCATATTTGGTGCTATGCTGAGGGCCAAACAGCAGTATAATTACTTTAAGATTAAGAAGGGGATCAAAAGTACTGTTTGCCTTAGACTTCAGACCTGGGAAAAACATGACACGGCCTTTCAAAACCCTCCTGTCTCTAATTTCTGAAGACCATAAGTAGAAATATGAGAATGTGTATATAATGTAGCATCTCGCTAGCTTTTTTTTCTACCTGAAGTATTTCATCGGAAACAGAGGCATGAGTACCAGAGGAACATTTCCATCAGTTTAAGGAAATCGCATCAGCACCTGCTTCCTTTACATTAAGTCTCATACTGAAACTATTTTAATAAGCCTATTTTTATCTGTGCTGAAGGTAAAGCTGAGAATCCCTCTTTGCTCTCCAACTGTCCACATTTTGGAAGTGGGCTCGAGGATACAGTCCAATCTTCCTCCGTAAAACTTCCTGATCAAATGAATTTACAATTTCACTATTTGTCGGGCAAGACAATGTGCCATCATAGTGACAGCAATAAAAGAATTTGAAAATCTCTAATTAGGGGAGCTGCAGAGCAATTAACGCATGTCAAATTTCACTTCATTAAGTGCCACTCTAATTTTCCCTCTAAAAATTAATGGATTTTTTTTCCTTTTGGTATGTGTGTGTGTCCCCTTAAGGCAATGTTGATTCAAATCTGCTCAAGATGCAGTGTTGCACAGCTAAGCATCTTCTTGATTACAATCCGCCACACTTCTAACTGCGCTCATTCTCACTGCCACGGATACTTTGTCAACAGTCAAATTACACCACGCTGATAACAATGCATAATGGTGTTCCTCCTCCGAGGCCGCTGGCAGGAGATGGGGTTCATAAAAATGTGACGTTTTCTTCTCAACTGTTTCTTAAGGAAGTTTGTATGACCAGGTCACTAGTCAGGCGTTAATTTTTTGAAATGAATTCGTTAATTTCAAGAAAAGGAGTGAAATGATGGCATACCAAAATACCTCATTGAAAAAAAAAATCAGGAGACGAATAAGGAATTGAAAATATCTGGGGCCAAAGTTTTGCTTAAACACTTTGTTCAGAGACATTTTCAAGAGCACTATTCTTGGTTAAATACCAGGTTTTGTTTTCTTTTTTCCTTTACTTATGGGCTATAAACATTGGAAGCCTCTCTTGAACAGACACTATTTAGATTATGAGAGAAGTTTGTTTAACTGACATATTTGCCAGAATCCTCAAAACATCACAGGACACGGAAGATAGATGACTTTTTTTTAGGTCAAGACTGTATATTCCAGATAAATGTTGATTCATTTTAACTATTTTTTATCCTAGTTGCTTGTTGCAGATCTGTGTGTCTGAGTCATCAGCCCATGCGAGGAATATTTCTCACTGAAAAATGAAAGAAACACAGCAATTAGATGATCTTACATTCAGTCTTTTTAGAGATCATTCACATTTTATACATCTAAAACATGATCAGATCCAGAACAAAAAGGGGGAAATTGAACAAAATGCTCAATGTATCTCTTTGCAGATTCTTCAGGGAGTGGAGAACATTCACATGGATGACATCCCAGTTTTCTCATCATGTAAGTATATTTTTGGTTATATGTTTTCTTTAAACATATTTATTCAGTAAAAAATTAAATTCATGGAATATACACTTCATTTTTTTTTTTTAATTCACAGGTTGAGTCCAGCTTTTCATTCACTGACAACTAACTCAAAAATCTAAAATTTGGTATTTTGAGGTTTGTATTTCCTAATATCAAAAATTCCTTCCTTCTCGTAAGGCCATGTTCTTAAGTGGTCTATTTCAAACAAAAGAAAATGACATTCCCCTTTCAGCTAGCAAATGTTAGATTCTCTCAAAGTCGATTGGGGGCTCACTTGGAAGTTTTGCCATTAGAGACACACAAATTGAATTATTTTCATCCCTCCCAAATATCATTCTTCGAACTTTATAAATATAGCAATACTAGGTTTAGCATTTCGTGTGGCTTGTTTACAAATAAAGGTATCTCGATAAAAAAAACAAGCTCTGTGTACTTTGGAAAGACAAAAACCTGGAACAATCTCATATTAAAACATTACCAAAGGATTGTAAAGGGAAATTTAAAGGGAGAAAACTTGATTATATAATGCAATCCAGCAGTAATCAATTTTACCTTCAATATCTTGCTTTTGTTTTCCAAATGCTAAATAAACAATACATAATGCATCCCTCATCAGCCAAACCACGGAGGCTCTGTGCTCAAATAACAGGAAACATATTCAATTTTCCTAACAGAAGACAGTTCATTAAGCTGTGCCACATCAAATAAAACTTTAATTTCTCCAGCATCAGAGTCGCAATGAAAGCTATTGAAGAAGATGAGCCATATGGTACTTCTATCAGCAAACACATATTGCTCATTCCCCCAAAGTTTTCTAATTCTGCTCCCCAGACCTGTGTAATATAGATAATGTGCTCCGAGAGCAGCAACCATGAGCTATCTAGTGTACACTTCTAATACTGTATTTAATGGGAAATAATGAATCATAAAAGCCTAGAGAAGACGTCTTTTGCTAACCTAAATCTCAGCTGTAATCTCATTGTTCTGTGCCTAAGATGCTGTTTGCCCTTTCCAAACAACAGCAGTTGAGCATAATTATGCTGCTTCAAACCTGGGCTGGCAAAAGCATCCCTAATAGAACCAAGTTTCTGTTAACTCCTGAATTTCTGAATTTAATGATGCACTGATGCAGACATGGAGATAACCAAGCATGTGTCATTTTAAAACCCAAAGAAGCGTTTTCTCCTTCTGTTCTTTGGTCAGACTGCTCAATGCTTTTATATTCCCTCCTCCACTTCCTCTTCCCCACCCCCTCTCACCCCTACCCATGCAACAGGAGTAGCATGATTAAAAATGAGGACATTTTCTTGTTATTAGCAAATTTGACATTTGTCTGATGAAATGCACATAACGTGTGAAAGCTACACAGTGCTCAGAAGAAATGTCTCGCTCCAATCCAGGCTACCAAGATGAAATAATTTAGGTAAAGCAAATGTAAAGATCCTCGTACATCTTTACTCAGAATGCTAGGATTGGATTATAAATGAAAGAACCAAATATTGCTGAGCTTTTAGAGCGATGGTATTTTGACACATGGGAAGCATCTAGTGTTTCATCTCTCACCTTAACTGCCTTGATTATTAACCTAAACATCATACATATGCTCAAATGCAGCAATTTCTCTGTCCTGGGTCCAGCCTGTCTTCCGGCAAGAGACTGGGGTTGGGGCTTAATTCCTTTTTAGAGAAAAAAATTTTTTCCCTCCACAAATAGGTTAATGATTTTAGCTTTTCCATTTTTAAAGCTCATCAAATCAATATTTTCCCAACACAATGCTAATTTAAAACACCAATCAAATAACACTGCGGATACATATTGAAAACGTATTTTAATGGTTTTGTTTGTTTTGGCAGAGAACTAACCTAGGACGATTAAATTAAAAAGAGACTTTTAAAAGTTAGAGATTGCCTTTTTAACGCTTATTAAAATCAGCATGTTACATGCCTGTCTTTGAACTAGCTCTACACACTTGATTGCCATCATTAAAACTAGTTGTTTGGGTGATGCTCTGTGATGGCTCAAACCCTTCCTCAAAACCTATTCTTACTAGTTATTAACTGGACGTCTCTTTTGATTGAAATTAAAAAGAAAAAAATCATTCTGGCCCGTGGAAGAAACAGTCACCAAAACGTGAAATAGCTCAGCGAGACAGCAGTATGAAACTATGAAAAGACCAACAGGTAAAAGAACTACAGTCACATCTAAAACATATTCAGGAAAAAAAAAATCACAAGGACAACACAGAAGCAGTCCATTGATTATATTTCATGAATGCCTTAAAACAAATGTTTAAACAGTTTTCTAAAACAGTGCAGAAAACCCCTGCATGCTCCACTGGCTCGCAATGACAATGGCCTATTGCAATGTAAAACACACTGGAGAATAAAAAGGTGCTTTTTGTTACCATTTTATCAAAGCTGTTCATCTTCGAGCTGCAGGCAGCATTTTGCTGGAATTGCAGATATTTCTCTGTCCAGGCTCTTTTGTTTGTGCATCTCATTTGCATATATTTATCTCCAGCTGAGGGTGCTTTCTGCTCATTAAGGCCTCCCTTCCCATTATTTCATAAGCCAGCTGCTAAGAGGGATTTCACCTGTGGTGACTGAGAAAAGAGGGGTGAAAAACTAAATTCTTCATAAAAAGGAAATCTTCTGAGTCTCTTCCCCTATAAATGGGCACCATTTGTGTTAAACAGCCTCTTGTCATGATAGATGCCTCCGGAGGTCAGGGGTTAAAGTTGATTGGAAGGTCAGCAGTAAAACAACAGACAAACCAGACGCCAAACTGGTTCCTTAGCTGTCGGTGGGAGCTGTGGTGCAAACAGGTCTTGAACCTTTTTCAACCTCTAATAAAACAGGGGATGAATCTGAAGTGGATCAACCAGGCCCCTGAGGCAGCAGCACAGAAAAACACAAATAATATCAATATCAGGCAGCCACAGGAAACAATGGGGCATTTCTCCGTGCTACGTGCATGCTGCTATTGTTTCAAGGGCTGGGGAATTAATTCCACTTATTTATTTAAGGCGTGTCAACTCACTGCCTAAACCTGTTTCAGTGTCAAGATGAATAAAACTTTTATGCCTCATAAAATAGAGCCATTCATCTCAATGCTCTTTGTGGTGCGTGTTTTTTTTTTTTTTTTTTTTCTGGCACACTGAACTAGGCCTCTGCTCCTAGATGGTTACATCTGAACTGTTGCTATGATCCACACCATATTAGAGAACAAAATGATTTCACCGGCAAATGGATCTCAACAGAAATGACACAGGAAGGCATTTTAGCTGCGATGTTAATAGTCCCCAAATTCCTCTGAAATCCTCATCACACATTTGCATCCGTTTTGAGCATGCGTTATTGACAAAGCAGAAGTTTTGTTATTTTAGAGGAAAGTTAAAAAATGATAACAAGAAAAAGTTAGTTTTCTGGAATATCATGCATTTCATTTGACTTTAGAAATGCAACCTGGGTAGGGTAGCTGTTTCCCATTCAGCACCTTTAGCCCAAGTTTTCACTGCTGTGTACTCAGTTTGCACTGATGGCATAATTCAAATGCCTTCTTTAGCTCCATAGCTTTGAATTTTATGTTTAATTTTGAACCGAAAATGCCACACATAAATGGAAAAGAAAATGCATTTCAGCGCAGTTTTGCATTATACATTTTTCAAAGTTCAGTTGTAGAATCAATTTTACTTTTGATTTCCTACTGATGACTTTAATAATAATATAATACTAATAAACAAGTTAACATTTATGAAGTGCCACACACAGTGCTGAGCACACACATGTTCTCATGCAATTGTTAGCGATAATTCAATCCAAGTCACAGAAACCCATTTAGAATAATAATGATACTCTTCAGTACCCAGAACATACCTTAGAAAACAAAAAAATTCCAATCAAACAATATCATTCTAGCAGATGCTTTAACAGGGAACATCATGGGAACCAGATTGCTTTATATTAAGATGAGCAAAAAGAAACAATTCCATGGCATTTCACAAATTCTCCAATCACGGGTTAAATCTCACATCACAGCTCTTTGCTCTGCTGCAATGTAAATTGATTTGTGGATGATTCACTTACTCTGTTGTCCCAGTTGCTTTGCTTTTGAGATCTCCAGTGAGTATTGTAGGCTTTACTTATGATGCCGGATTATTTCTAATTTAGTCAGTCGGCAGGTCAGTTTTTCCGCATGCATTCAAGTTTTTCCAGCAAGTAGATTATTTGAGGATAGCCCAAACAGAAGTTGTGCTTTCACATTTTGCTCATGGGTGAAGATGTGGCCCTGGGGAAGAGGGGTTCAGTTTTTGGGTGCCTAGCACTGCTTAAGATTCAGCTGCTCTTTCTTTCCCATTTGAACTGGTACGTGTACCAGAGCTCTGCATAGGGGTGGTCCCTTTACCAAGCAGCCCTGTTTGAAAGTGGAATTGCTTTCAAGTGGCCCCCAGACCCTGAGAAAAATATTTCAACTCAAAATTGATTAGGTTTTGGTAATCTATGGCAATGTGTTCTCATTTAAGCATGGAGCAGGAGATTTTTCTTCTATAACCCATTACAGTTTAAAAAACTCAAGAAGTCTTGCTTCACACAAGACGTTCAACTTGTGGTTGGAGAAATTTTCCAACTTATTAGATGTTGTTTATATCCTCCTCTTTGTACACCCTCTGCCTTCCCAGAGCTCCCTCTGTATCCGAGTTACCAATTTTCTTTCGGACCTTTCACATTAAATTTAACCCCACTCCCATCTGGCAACCTAGACCCTCCAAGTGACTAGAGCAAAAATATACAGTTTACTCCCCCCAAGTCTGCACTCTTATCCCTCGTTTTTCTTTTGCTCTAATCTAATCACTAATTCTTAAGCTTGGCCAAATAGTTAAAAATGTTAAGTGCTAGCAAGGCCTTCTACCTCCCCCTCATATCTGTCTCTGTTTATGGAATGGGCTCAGTTTCCTCCTCTTCTCCTTCGGCCTGGGGTCTTCAGGTCAGAATACTGTAAATACACACAGCTCTGGCTCGACCCATAAATCTGAGCAAAGGGCAGGCTTATATATTCAGATAAGCACGGGTTGGGGCGGGAACAAGGAAGGAGAGAGAATCAGCAGAATCTGATGCTCTGCAGCAATGTTCAGAAAAGAGAAGTGAAAAGGCCAGGAATCTTTAGTGGGGAGGGAAAAAGATTTTTATCTCGAAACATCTCTCCTTATCTCTAAAGGATGAGGTTGGCACTGCTTCCTCTTCATTTTTTTTTTTTCAATTTTTTACTTTTTCCACATTGCTTATACTCACATTCTTACTGAACATATTATCTTAGAGGCAATCAAATTAAACAATAAATTTCATTTATTTCCAATGTCCTTTTTCCTTCTTAAGTGTATTGGCTTGTGTTTTGAACTTTGTGTATGTGGGGGGTGTGTGTGTGTGTGTGTAATGTGAATTAGAGTCCTTTTCCCAGAAATTCTATTCTTCTGGAATTTTTCAAACCTAAGGTCTTTGCCTAAATAACCATGTTGTTAGTCACCACATTGAATCCCAAAATAAAACACGGCTGAAGGACCTGGGAATGACAAAGTGATACATAAATGCTTACGTAGCCTTCGGTCTTTAAAGCTTCTGCTTGATTTGCAAGTTCAAGTCTTTTCTGTTGGGTTTTCAGATCTCAAAATTTTCTGTGACTCCTGAAATACCACCCTTCTTGGGAGATGTGCCCCTTGTGGACATAGATATTGTCGCAATGGAAAATTTTGAGCCAGGTGACCGTGGCTGAAAGCGTACTTTCTACCATTCATCTGCCCTGACTCTGCTTTAATATATAAAACTGAATCACTTTGCGGTAAATCTGAAACTAATACAATATTGTAAATCAGCTATACTTCAATTTAAAAAAAATCTCAAACACAACTGTATTGTTCTTACTGTCTCCAAGATGAAGCCATCAGGTTTTTTCCTAGTACACATGTTAAATGTTACATTTTTTTGACACCTTAGGAAAATCTGATAATGGAAATTCTTTAGAATATTGGTGAGGTCTCTATATTTTATATAATTCATTAGAAAAAGAGCCAGTTTTTTCCTTATGTGCCTTTACTCTAAGCATAATACTTCATGGGAGGCAGTATATGAGTGGTTACGACCATAGGCTTGGAAGCTAGAATGCCATGCCTGGGTTTAAGTCCGGGCACTGCCCCCTACAAGCTGTGTAATTGTTGGGAACAGTTTTCTCAAAGCCTGTTCCTCTTACCTGTAAAATGGGCATTATAGTCACATCTACCACAGAGGGTATTTTGAGCATCCAATGAGTTAGTGCATCTAAACACTTAGATGAATGCCTGACTTACAGTAAATGCTCAATAAATATGCCCTGTTATCCGGTTGGTGTTTACAGTAGAGTCGCCTGGAATCCTAGTAGAAAGGTGAGGTCTATTTCATCGTCAGGGCACAGTGCAGAGAGGCGGGAGAACCTGGAGAGATGATGAATTGGCCCATTCACCTGTGCAAGGACTAAGTATCCATTCAGACATCATTTCAACACATAAGCAATTTAGTGTTTCATTTTTGTCATCGACACATGGAGCTAAATCTAGGAACAAACCTAGATTTTAAGTTAGCGGTTAGGACAGTTGGCTCTAGAATCATTCTGTCTGGGTTCAAATCCTAGCTCTATGACATACTGGTTGTGTGAACTTGGGAAAATGGTTTTATTTCTATAAGTTTAAGCTTTCTCATCTGGAAAATGAGGAAAAAAAGTCTAATTTTAACCTTCTACCAGTTGTGAGAATTAAATGAAAACAAAACAACTCGACATGCTTATCGCAGTGCCTGTCGCATAGTGAGTGCTTCAGTTGTTAACCACCGTTTTCTTGTTGAAAGTATCATCGTAATGTTTTTACTACACAATGTGCTTTTAAAATTTACTTTATTGTGAAATATATCATACCTGTGTCTTGCTTTTTTCATTCAACGATTGCAACTGGACTGATGTGGGTAGTTCTTATTCCATCAGTTTCACTGCTTTATAGCATTTTATTATACCAACACCCCACAATTAATTGTATTATTTTTTTCTATTGATAGGCATATGGACTGTTATTGATTGATTTCTATTACAAACGCTGCTGCATAGAACATTCTTGTATATGTGCCCTGGTGCACATGTGAAAGAGTGAAAGACTTTCTTTAGGAAGTTAAACCTAGAGTTGGGATTGTAGGACCGGTGAATATTCAAACTTACTAGGTAGTGGTAAACTGTCTTCTAAGTAGCAGCTCATGAAGGATTTTTTGACAGAAGATCATTACAAACGTATTTTGGGTCCTCATAAAGATTACTGTATGTTGTAGTCAGTCTCTAAGATTTTATGGCTTCAAAATAAAATCCAAATGAGCCTCTTCTTTTGGTATTCACACCCTCATGTGGTGCTCTCCCACACTGTACCAAGGTTGGTCTTTGTGACCAATAGAATATGGTAAAAGTGATGGTACGTGTTACAAAAAACTGTAGCTTCTGTTTGTGGCATCCTTTCTCTTTCTGTCTCTTTTGCATCTTTCACTCTGGGGAAAGCAGCTGCTGTATTGTGCAGCTCTATGGAGAAGCCCATAAGGTAAGGAACAGAGACCTCCAGCCAACAGCCAGTTAGGAACTATGGTCTACCAACAACCATATGAGTAAGCTTAGAAGTGGATTTTCCAGCCGCTCAGGACTTGCGATGACTGTAGGTTGGCTGAAGGTTAATAGCTTGACTAGAATCTCATAGGAGACCCTGAATCAGAATTGCCCAGCTAGGCTGCACCTGGGTATTTGATGCACAGAAATTGTGTGAGATTGTAAATATTTGTTGTCTTAGGCTAAGTTCTGGGGTAATTTATTATTCAGAAAAGATAACTATACATATTGCATTAAAAGGCAACAAGTTCCATTAAAGAATTTTTGAAATAAAGCAGGATATTAAAACAAATTTGAAAACAGATAATGAAAAGCTTGATGCATTAACAAATGTAGATGTTTTTAAGTTGGTTGGTCATGTAAAAAAGCACCGTGAGGGTGGGAAAGCAAGGATAATTTATGATTTATAATCTGCAGAAACATGTTTACGTGTCTTCAAATGTTTAATTTGATCTGTATTATTAATTATTAGTCTTTTAGATGTGTGTATAATGCAAAATATTCATTATAATAGCAAAATAATAGGCATCATCTAAACATACATAAATAAGAGAATCGTTAAGTAAGTAGTATATCCATTCAATAGAGTATTAGAAAGCCGTGAAAAGAAATATATATAAAGTAATGACATACTCCCAACATAATATTAAGTGAAAAGGGCAGAATATACCCTACAATCAGTATAAAACCAACTCTACAGGGATTTAAAGGTGAAAGTGGGCATCTCTCAGTTGGATTGTGTGGGGTTTTGTTTCCTTCAATAAACTTTTTCTGGGCTCTGTAAGTTCTTTCTAACAAACTTGTGTTATTACTTCTATTATTAGGAAAATGCATTTACCACCTGAGGAAATTATTCTTGGTTTACTCATTACAAAGAAATGAGGACCACAAACTTCTACCTTCAAATTGGAAAAAGCAATCTTATCAAACAGATACCGACAGCAGAGCATCTGTAAAGGTTCTGGATGCTGCTTCAGGTTGGCTGGCTTCCTTCTAAATCATCTTGGTCTTTGGACATAATCAATGTCTTTTATCTTATTATAATTGATGATCTTGTTGATTTCACTTCTATAAACAAATGTAATCTATGTGTTATTTTGTTGACATCAGAGCTTCTGAAAGAGAACCTGAGGATAAATTCATGGAATAGTCTAAACTTTCATGTGACTACAGTTTATATTCTTCAGCATCTGTTCATGAAATTGAGAGGAGGAAGAATGAGGTAGATGAGATTTCATGGAGAGGCAATGTGGTGGTGAGGGCTGCCTAAGACCTTTTTTTTTTTTTTTTTCCCCCGGTACGCGGGCCTCTCACTGTTGCGGCCTCTCCCGCTGTGGAGCACAGGCTCTGGACGCACAGGCCCAGGGGCCATGGCTCACGGGCCCAGCCGCTCCGCGGCATGTGGGATCTTCCCGGACATGGGCACGAACCCGTGTCCCCTGAATCGGCAGGTGGACTCTCAACCACTGCGCCACCAGGGAAGCCCATGCCTAAGACCTTTTAAAATGGGAAGTGTGTTTGTCTAAGGCAGCCAAAGGTGGCATAATTGAAGGAAGGGCTTTGTTAGGTTGAATGGGGTCTAGAGTCACTGTCTGAAAAATGGTGCTTCATAACAGAATAAATATGAAAATTTATTTTTGATAATAGTAAAAAAAATCTTAAAACTTAAGTATCTGAATAACTAAAAATATATTTTGTTCTTAAAATTCCCTTTATAAAAATATCTTTGCCCATTAAATTAAACTTGGAAAGACCTTGAAATACGGTACTAAATTTGAAAGTGTTAAAGTCCCACCACTTAAGGAGAACTGCTTCAACATTTTAGTGTATTTATTCTGATATTTATATTCTCTATGCATTTCTATTGCATACTGTGCTTCTACCATCATGCTTTATTGTTACTGTATCTTCCCTTCTAGACCATCAGGTCTGTGAGGACAGTGGCTATGTCTTTCTGAATTACCATCCTTTCCTCAGTCCTTAGAGCAGAGTAGGTACTTAATAAACACTTGTGGAATGGCTAAATTGTTTGGACTACACAAGGAAAAGAGAAGAGCCAGGAGCAGGAGAATAAGTTAAAGCAAAGCTCTATGCCAATTGAGACTATTGGCAATTTGGAGTGCTGTTCTCAGTACCAGGTGCCACTGAGGACAGACACCAGGTGCCACCTGAGTGTGCCAGGGCCTGTGCCAGGTGGAAGTTCAGGGAAGCTTTCTGTGAGGGTGTTCAGTCATTGCCAAGGAAAGAGTAGTTTTCTGAACTCCAGTGGGGCAACCAAGAAGATGGGACTTGTAACTGAAGCTTCAGAATTAGGAGTAAATCATCATGGCTTCTAGGTTTATTTGAACCACCTAATACCGAATCACATTTGCGTCTCAAAACAAGGAAGTGTTTTGTTTTATCATGTACAAAATACTGATCACAAATATTTCAGGCTATAAGAAAAAATATTACCAGTTATGGCAGGCACTGGAAATTTATAATTTGGTGACTTCATACAGATCTGATCATTCTAGCATCACGTTTCCAAGCATTATTTTATTAAGCACTCCATTTATAGGGAATCGTGTAGCCAGAATTTATTGTTTGTTTAGATTTTTCCAATGCCCTCATCACTGAGGTCCCTGGTTGCATGTGTAGAAGATTAAGAGATACAATAGACTGAAAAGAATAGACCAAGCAACACATACTAGATCTGGGCCAAACTAAATAAATAGGCCTACTTCTAAGTCCCAGAGTTCAACAAGAACAAAAACAAACTCCTACATAGAAAATAAGGAAAATTTTCATAAGAAAGAGATTCAGCCTTAATTTGATCTGTTGGCCCAAGTTCAGCAGTTGTTTAATCTAGAAGCCAGTATCCATAATTATTTTATATTTTCTGATTATACTTTTGAAAATAATATGGGCCTCAGGGAAGCACAACCAAGAAATTAAAATTCCCCCAGGTGTGAATTAAGGCCAAGGCATGTGTTTTCAACTCAGAACAAATGATCTTAAAATCCTGTTTGCATCTGCTATTAATAAAATCGACAAGAACAAAATACAGCTAAATGCAGCTCTTCCTAGTGTCAGGTTAAAAGCCAAATACCCTGGGTTTAATTTCTCTTTGTGTGAGGGTGGACAAATTGCTCAATCTCTTTGCAACTTGGTTTTCTCTCCTGTAAAATGGGGGCAATAATAGTATCCATCTCCTTGGGTTACTGTGAGACTCCCATGTGTTAATGCATGTGCTGGGCACAGGATAAGAGCTATATAAAAATTAGCTGTAATTATTATTAAACAGTGAAACAAAGCACCTGCCTACTCTTACGTATGGTGTCATCTTCTTTTGTCTTGACAAGAGAACACCCTAGTCCATCTCTGCAGCTTTAGTCTTTCACATTCATTCTTAGCTTAGAGTGTTCCCTTCCTCCTTCCCTCCAAGAATGTTTCCCTTGCTCTTCTCTTGGCCAGATCTGACCCATTTTGACTTGCCCTATGAAGTGTCAGTAATAGCCTAGGGCCAGAAAATGGCTCAAGGCTCATGTCTCTGGAAATTAGTGTGTTTGTATTTCCTGACATTCTCGAATTAGCAAGAGTACTTCAGAAGATCTGAGGCACTTTCGAAATCTATAAGGTAGTAAGAGCAATCTCTGCAAATGCTTCTCTTCTTAAAATAAACCTCTTCAAAAATTTTTGTCCCAGAGCACAGGTGACGGAGTGCCCCATTTGGCTATTATTTTTCAAAAAGGGGAATAAACGAAAAATTCTCTGCATGAGGATCCTCACTGACATGACTGTGCATCTAGAAACTGAATACAGTTGTTCCTTCCTGGCAGATCTGAAGGGAGAAGCCAGTTTCCCGTTCTGTGTCCTCTCTACTCGCCATATCGTCATGGCAAGGGCCTGCAGTGGACAGAGGTCTCCAGGCATAGCAGCAGCCGACATCTCGGCCTTCCACCTGTGACTGCAGGTTCTATCACGTGGACCAGTCACTTCGATTCCCAAGCCTCAGCTGTCTTGGCACCATTATGCCAGCTGAAACACCATGGCTGCATCAAAGCAGGGACGGACGTGGTCCAGGTGGCCTTGTGATGTCCCACCCAACTCAAGTCTATGACTCCCTTTACTTGTTTTACTGTGAGACCATTGTAACTTCTCCTCCCAAGCATAACGCCTTTAAAATCTAGCCCTCAAATAAAGAAATTTTCTGCCACAGACTTTCTTCTGGATTTCTTTGCCTTCAGCTGTGGCACTGAAAAGCTTCTTGAAAAGAAACTTTTCTCTCCTCCCATACAAGGCTATAGTAATCTTCCTAAATGCCATTTGGATCACGTTACTTCCCTGTGTAAAATCCTTCAATTGCTCTTCTTTGTGTGTGGGGTGATAGAGCAGTATGTGCATGGCATTCCTACCCTTCATGTGGGCCCCTGGGGTCCACTGCCCCACGGGTACCCTGGGCTCTGGCCCTAACAAGCTGGATAATTCCCCTCCTTTGCCATCTCCTCTCTTCTCCATGCCCTGCCTTTGGATGGATTCTTTCCTCTGAAGTTAACGTGCTTCTTCGCTTTCTCTGCTTGGCTAAATCCTTCTCCTCCTATACATTAAACTCAGGCACCTTGTCCTCTGGGAAGTCTTCCTGAACCTCAGAGGGGGACAAGATGGCCCTCGTCTGTGCCGTCTGACCCTCCTTGCTTCCCCTTGCAGGGAAGGCCATTCTGCGTTGTACCTGCTTTTTGGTGTTCCTAATGCCTACTGGTCTGGAAGCTTCTGAAGACAGGGACTGGATCTTGCATCTTGGCAACTCCTGCGCCCAGCCCAGAGTCTGGTCACAGTTACAGGGTCAGTAAACGTCTGAAGCCTCAATTTGACAAGATCTTCCTCGTGATAATTAGGGACACTATAAACCTGGAGGAGATTATAATTAGGTATGTATAGCTGGTGGAAAACTGTTCCCAAAGAATTTAGAGAGGACAGACCTAAATCAGACAATAAATATGTGATGATTTATAAGAATTAGAAAGGGTGGGAGGTAAGATGCAGAGATTACTGAACGCGGGAAGGATTCCTTCAACAGGTAACACACCCAAATGATTCAGCTTTGAAACTGATGAGGTGTAAAATTCTGCTTTTTGGCCTAACAGTTCATTAAACTAATACAAATTGTGGGAGGAGAACTTGTCTGGAAGTGACCCCAAATGAACCAAGACTGTGATAGGAGCTGCCCACAATTTTATTATTATTATTTTTAAAAATACATTCATTTATTTAATTTATTTTATTTTTGGCTGGGCGGGGTCTTCGTTGCTGCACGTGGGCTTTCTCTAGTTGCAGCGAGTGGGGGCTACTCTTTGTTGTGGTGCACAGGCTTCTTATCGCCGTGGCTTCTCTTGTTGTGGAGCACGGGCTCTAGGTGTGCGGGCTTTAGTAGTTGTGGCATGCAGGCTCAGTAGTTGTGGCGCACGGGCTTAGTTGCTCTGTGGCATGTGAGATCTTCCCGGACCAGGGCTCGAACCCATGTTCCCTGCATTAGCAGGAGGATTCTTAACCACTGCGCCACCAGGGAAGCCCCTATTTTTATTATTATTATTATTGGCCACTGTATTGAGCACCTACTATCTATGGGGCATTTTCATCAGATGCTTTAAATTCATAACCTCATTTATTAAACCCCACAGCATCTCTATGATGTAGGTAACATTAGCCCATTTTGTGAACAAGGAGACTGAGATCAAAAGGGAGATTGAGGTCACACAGCTTGGAAGAGACAGCACCGATGGGGTGACCCCCAAACGCCACGGATTAAAGGAGGGGCAGCCTCACTTAATCTGCACTGTTACATGAAGGGGGAAAGGTTGGTTCCAATCTGAGAGCCCATTTGAAAATGGTCATAGACCAAGTAGAGCACCTTCCCAGTGGGGAGGCTGATGAGGATTTAGAGGTGACAATTAAGTACACCCTTGTCTTCTCAGATTTCAGATTCACCTGAGAAACACACAAAGAAGTCAGATAGATAGAAATCCAAATGTCAGCTTTTTCAGAAAGAACTTGAACTGTGGTTAAACAGACATGCGAATCCGGTCCCCCAACCCAAACACTAAGTGTAGCTGCCGGAACCACAGGGCTCTGCCTGGAAGGGGTTGAGCCTGCCCTGTAAGCTCAGCACAGGCGGGGAGAAGGTCACATCCTGCAGGCAGGTGGGTCTGCTACCAACCCTGTGTGGACTCAGCCAGGAACGCTCAGCGACGTCTCCTAGATTAAACAATCAGGCCGCCAGCCAATGTGACTCTAATTCTTCTCAGAGAAACATAAAACCAGGGAATGAAGTCCTTGTCCCTAGCAGTGGCTCAAATTCTGACTGACATATCAATGAAACCAAAGGGTGAAATGATGTGATGGTTAATTTTATGCATCAACTTGGCTGGACAGTGGTGCCAAGTTGACAGTCATTTGGTCAAATACCAGTCTACATGTTGCTGTGAAGGTATTTTTTAGATGTGATTAAAATTGAAATCAGCAGACTCCTGAGTAAAGTCAATTACCTCCAGAATATGGGTGGGCCTCAGCCAATCAGTTGATGGCCTTAAGAGCAAAGACTGAGGTCTCCTGAAGAAGAAATTCACCTCAAAACTGCAACACCAACTCTTACCTGAATTTCCAGCCTGCCTTACAGACTGCAGCCTCTCTGGTTTCCACAACTGCATGACCCAATTCTTTCTCTCTCTCTCTCCCTCCCTCTCCCTCCTTCTCCCCCCACCCCACCTCTCTCTCTCTCTCTCTCTCTCCCCCCACCACGGTGTGTGTGTGTGTGTGTGTGTGTGTGTGTGTATTTTACTGGTTCTGTTTCTCTGGAGAACCCTGCTAATGCGATGTTGAATCTGTAGCTGAAAGGTTAAAGTGATGGCCATGAAAGCCATGTTCAAGTTTTTGATGGGGTCCCATAGGATAAGGTATTGGGTTTATTCAATGTGTCCCATCAGTGTGGATTATCTGAGATGCCTGAGCATCTGAAATGGTTTAAATAGTGCCTGATGGCCCTTGTCAGTGGTGCTATAGAAAAGATGCTCATGCTATGAAAAAGCTAAATCAGATGGCTGGCTGCTAGGGGTACTTCAAACTATTTTGAGGGCAGTAGCATTAACTTATGCTTCTGTTAAATAATTATAATGCAAATTTTTCCCCATTTTAACATTTGTGAAGTTCTCTTACGTCTATTAATTTACTAGTTTTCCCATAGTGCCTAGCACATAACTAGGCAATTATTATGGAATTGAGTTGAGACGGTAATAATGGCAAATTAGGAACCAACTTTCAACTTTAACCTATATTTCTCTATCTTCTTCACTATGCTTTGTTCCTATGTATTTCTTTTAAAGTACTAGCTTTTTATGACCAGCGTATTGGTAATGTTCTATTATTACTTGGTTATTTAATTATAAATTAAAATGCATAGCTCATAGGATTTCTGACCAGAACTAAGCAAGAAATTAAAATATACAAATGAGAAAATAAACTAATTTGGAAATAACACTTCTCTGAAATCAATTATATTATTTTCGTAGGGAACACAATTGGAAGGAGATATCTGTCTGTTGAATTCATCCAAAGGAATAAAAGAGTTATTGGAATACAAAAAGTACTGTCTCTTCAAATGTTAATGAACACCAGCTTTATCATTTCTAGAGAAGAGGGTTTTGCTTTTACTTTTCCTCTTCCAGTGAAACATATTATTGCCTCCTGCCTGGGAAAGGGCCATCGTCTTATTTATTTATTTATCATCTTTATTAGAGTATAATTGCTTTACAATGGTGTGCCAGTTTCTGCTTTATAACAAAGTGAATCAGTTATACCTATACATATGTCTCCATATCTCTTCCCTCTTGCATCTCCCTCCCTTCCACCCTCCCTATCCCACCCCTCTAGGTGGTCACAAACCACCGAGCTGATCTCCCTGTGCAATGCGGCGGCTTCCCACTAGCTATCTATTTTACATTTGGTAGTGTATATATGTCCATGCCACTCTCTCACTTTGTCCCAGCTTACCATTCCCCCTCCCCGTATCTTCAAGTCCATTATCTCGTAGGTCTGCATCTTTATTCCCGTTTTGCCCCTAGGTTCTTCTGACCATTTTCTTTTTGTTTGTTTGTTTTAGATTCCATATATATGTGTTAGCATACGGTATTTGTTTTCTTTTTCTGACTTACTTCACTCTGTATGACAGTCTCTAGGTCCATCCACCTCACTACAAATAACTC